>NC_083643.1:1076262-1111262 GCF_963576545.1 Limanda limanda | reverse complement strand
TGTCGTACATGTGAACGTAGTCCACTTGTCCACGTGTACGACTCCTGAACATGTCCAGCAAGATATTTAGAGACATCTAGTGGTGAAGTTACATATCACAAACAACTGAACCCCGAGGACACGAGGACTTTCAAGCTGTTTTCAGTTATGAACTCTGTAAAATAGTATCTGGACAATTTCTGGAGTTTGACTTTCACATAAGAACGGGTGGAGCAGTAGGAGGCGGAGCCTGTAGAGCAGCAGGTGGGCGGGACATGACGTATAAATCCTGCTGTGGAAAGATCAATGTTGTTGTTTACAGCTCATCCACACTGGAGTCGGCCCTCATCACCAAAAGAACTGGAGTCTACTCATGTTTCTAAATTGACGTCTTCGTCTTCTACGTGTCCGGCTCCTCTTCTTCATCCTGAGATATTTGTGTTCTTCCAGTTTCATGTCCGTCACGTGTTAGAAACCTCATCAACAAGTCCACTCGCTCTCTGTGAATCCTCTGGACATTCACCTGCTCTATTCTCACATGGACTCACTCAGAAACTTTATAAGGAGGCTGCAGGAAAAGTTCCAGAAAATGTCCAGAACAACTTGACTCAGACTTCACGTCTGAAAACAGAGACAGTGATGTTTAGTCAAAGTCCTTTATTTTCACACAAGAATTCAGTTTAATTTACAGTTAAGTTTTATTTTTTATCCAGGTTGGAAGAATGCAGTCTGTCAGAGATCAGCTGTTCTTCTCTGGCTTCATCTCTGAGGTCAAACCCCTCTCATCTGAGAGAACTGGATCTGAGCTGGAACAAGCTGCACGTCTCAGGAGTGAAGGAGCTGTGTGGTTTTCTACAGAGTCCAACCTGTCGACTGGAGACTCTGAGGTCAGTTCACTGACTGACTTTTGTAGAACTCATATCTATAAAACAGCATTTATACACAATTTATCTCATTTAATTCTAATTTAACATAATTCCTGTTGTGCAATAGGAGTAGACTTGACGTTGGCTAATTATTAATAATCATGGAATATGATTATTAAAATAAACAAATTATTTATTAAAAATAATTAAAAATGATAAGGCTATCACTTAAGAATAGTACAATAATTAATTAGAAATGATAAATAATTCATGAAAACAATAAAATGATCAATTAAGAATGATACAATCTGTAATTATTACTTATCGTAGCGGGGCACCACCCTGGTTCCAGGGACCAACAAGTCAATCTATAAATATCAGTCTCATCTAAAAAAAATGTTAAATTAATAATCTCAATAGTTAATATTAATGATTATATAATAAACAATGAAGGGTTTTAAGTTCGAGCACAGGCTATCATAATCCAGCTGTATTCACACACATATGCACAAATAATAACAGAATACTGATACTTTAATTACAAAAGTATTTATTAAAAAGGGGAAATTAAGTCCATATTATTTAATGATTCATCATTTTAACAAACTCCAATATTTCAAAGATAACAACAGCAGCAGCACTTATCACAACTCAGAAAATACATGTAAAACCTGCGGTCTACCTATGTATGTCTGTGTGTGTGTGTGTGTGTGTGTGTGTGTGTGTGTGTGTGTGTGTGTGTGTGTGTGTGTGTGTGTGTGTGTGTGTGTGTGTGTGTGTGTGTTTGTGTGTGAAAGAGAGAGAGAGGGGAGTGGCAATGACGTATGACGCAGTCACGTGGTGACGTAGTCTGGTCACATCCAAGATGGCGGCCGACAATGATTAAGAGGGCTGAAAAACTCTCAAAATGGTGGTCTGACCAGGAATACAACCAAAATATCGGATTCGTCACGTGAATTAACACAAAGGAATTTTCAGACAAAAAGATTTCTTTATCTCTGCTTTGGCTTTGGGGCCGAATGGCTTCAAGATGCGTTCAGGCTCTCTAAGTAAAGATATATCTCTGCAACATGAAATGTATGAATACAGATCGGACATGTGTATAGGGTTTAAGAGAAAAGAGAGAGAGAGAAAAAGAGAGAGAACATGCAAGGAAATATCAAAGAACCTCTTGAAAACACGCCGGAGATAAGCTAACAGTGATTTAACCACTCAGCACCCAAGCGGACGTTGTGTGCCGATGTTTCAATCGGTAAAATCTCTGCAGACTCAAACAGACATTAACAGTGCGGCCGGAGGCGCTTCTCGCAGCACTAAGCACAAAGAACAAGGCCGGAACACCGGAAACGGAAGTGCCGGCTCGTCACGGCTAAACAGGAGACACGGAGGTCTCACAAACAAATACACACAAATATTAAACGACACGCTAAGTATTAAAACTAGTCTCTGCCCAAAACAATATAAGCCTCTTACTGTAGAACCCTCGCGATGTGCGTGCGCGTTGGCGCGAATGTGCCGGGAGTCCAGTGGATCACGTGGTCTCTCAAGCGGTGCTTCGGTGGTTCTCGTGGGGACCCGGAGCTCAGCCGCTGGACCGGAAAGGGAGCAGATTTCCTTGTGATGCCTTGAACGGAATGAAACTTCGTCTTCTTCTGCAGGGATGTGCGGCTGCTTGTAGCCGTTGCAGATCATGTGGAAAAAGAACATTCTGTGTGGAAAGTGTCTGAGTTTGTCCCGCGAGAGAACTTCCTGTGCTGATCTTTTCAAGTTAAAATAACAAAAAGTCCTTTCAAAATAAAACGTCGACTGAGATAAAAGAAAGGAAATAAAATGAATTAAAACAAACGTCTGTGAATCACCCCCTTTAGCAGCTGGAACATCTGGAAAGACCCGGAGGTCTTGTTCGAAGTCTTTAAGCAGGGTAATGGCAGCGTTCTGAGGGATCTCATCTCTATTAAGTCACGTTCCAGGTGACTCAACCCTGGTTTCAAGGGTCAGTGTGGCCCTCAGCCAATTGACTGTCAGATTTTGGCCACAAGGGGCGGGCTTCGCCCTCAGTGGACGTCTCAGGTTTCATTAGGGTCTCTGCAGACCCCCAAGCCGCATCTCACCCCAGGGCCTGCTGGGGAGCTTCGACCACTAGGAAAACTCTAGAGCTGGTCTCAGCATCGCGTGTAGGCCTAAAAGTCAGATCACTGGGCCTCCCCCAACATTCCTCTTCATACATAACTTGAATCCATTCATTAATTAATCTGTGACATTTTAAATATTAAGCTACTTGTTAAAACACTGAGTTTAGTTCTGGATTTCCTAAACTGATCTGCAGGACAGAGACCGGGTCCAAATAATCTATTTGTACTGAATCACGACTCGTTTTAGTCCAACATTTCTGATTTCATATTTATCTTCCATGTTATGAATATGTGTCTTTTATTTTCAAACATGAACTCAGTTTAATTTACAGTTAAGTTTGATCCTTTATCCAGGTTGAAGGAGGGTGGGGTGTGTGTGTGTGTGTGTGTGGGGGGGGGGGGGAGGGTGTGTTAGTGTGTGTGTGTTTCCTGACATGTTGACTTCACAATAACATGAGGTCACTGTGACCTTTGACCTTTGACCATCTGAATCTAATGAGTTCCAGTTAAGTTTTATTCTTTATCCAGGTTGAGGCTCTGCAGACTCACAGAGATCAGCTGTTCTTCTCTGGCTTCAGCTCTGAGGTCAAACCCCTCTCATCTGAGAGAACTGGATCTGAGAGACAACAACCTGCAGGACTCAGGAGTGAAGGAGCTGCTTGATCTACAGCAGAGTCCAACCTGTCGACTGGAGACTCTGAGGTCAGTAGATGGGTGGAGTCAGTCCACGCTGCTTTCATCAGTATTTTACTAAACACAGTCAGTATCACAGATCCAGGGTCTGTGCTACCAAGCAGGATTTGTGGTCATCAGGTGAACTTCAGGTTTAGTTTTTTCAGTTCTACGAAGCTCGTCCACTTCTTAACGAGGTAAATCACCATGGTAACTTCTGATGAACGGTTAAACTGCTACAGGTTAAGTTGGAGATCAACCCGTATCAAAGCTCCGCCCACTGACCACAGTGACTCCCCAATGTTGTGTGGTGCACACTCTCCTTAAAGGGACGGATAAGGGAAGTTTAAATCAACGTCTGGTTGGTTCAGTTGATCTCTAACTCACCCAGAACATCTCAATGTCTCCAGACTCATCCTGTCCCCAAAACACCAGATGACCTCAGTCAGCTTCCTGGAGACAGGTCCATGTGTGTGTCCTCAGAGACAGTGAGACAGTGTGTGTCCTCAGAGTCAGTGAGACAGTGTGTGTCCTCAGAGTCAATGAGACAGTGTGTGTCCTCAGAGTCAGTGAGACAGTGTGTGTCCTCAGAGACAGTGAGACACTGTGTGTCTTCTTCTCTTCCACTCGTCTTGTTAGTAAACAACAGATTCAGATCTCACACATTATTATGTTGTGGTCACGTAATATATTTTAGCAGATGCCACCAGGGGGCGCTGTAACTTACACAAGCTGGACCACAGCTGACAGCCTCACACGGGGGACAGAGACGGTGTCGTCTTCATCTGATCTGAGACAGTTTGTCCTCTCACTTCATCAGTGAAGAACTGATCAGGTGGATCTTTGTCACAGCTCTGAGATCAGTGGGACTGAAGCCTCTCCTCATCACCATGGTAACCAGGAGCTCTTTCTACAGAGCAGAACCTCTGCTGAGGTCCATCTGTCTCATCTGGTCCCAGTTTGTCAGAAGCAGATGTTCATCAACACTCAGTGAAACATGTCTTCACCTGTAACAGCAGTAAATCCACCTCTCAGGTGTCCACTCTGCACTTTGACATGCAGAGGACACACACTGAGCTCTTAGCGTGTTCATTCCAACACGTGAACATGAAGCAGAGAGGAAGCTGCTCCACCTCTGAACAGGACTGAAGTCCCTGCTGCTCTTTCTACTGGATGAGCTGCATCACTGACTCACAGCTGATCAAGTGAGTCTCTGGGACACTGATGTCTTCTTCTCTCAACAGGTGGGAGGGGAGATCTTTGTGGAGCTGAGTGTGAAGAGGACAGTGTGTGTGGACGGAGGCTGAGCTGTGTCCTGAGGATCCAGAGGCTGAAGCAGCAGCAGCTTGTGTGTAGTCTCCAATCTACACAACCCCTAATCTGCATGTGTTTGTGAGATGAAGCCGGAGCACCTGGAGAAAACACGTGGAGAACATGCAGACTCCACACAGGAAGACCCATCTGAACCGGATTCAAACCAGCAACCTTCCTGCCCCGATTGTGTTTATTCACATGAAGAATGTGTTTATTGAAATGACACAACACAAGCAGAATATATAAACCCTCTATAAAGAGTCACATCCAGTGTGTTTAAGTTTGTCTTTATTATTGTCCACCTTTGTCCCTCAGTCTGTCTCCATGTGTGTAGAACCACATTCTGTGTATATGTTTGTTTATGATCTTAAAGTTCCTGGATTCACGTCACAAAATGATTTAGTTCAACACAAAGTTAAACACAATCAAATCACTTTGAGTTTAAAATCAGAGTTTTGTCTTTGACACAAAAGATCAAAACTCTGGACTTAAAAATGGGACGTTTTCATTTCTGCATCAGGTGCAGAGCGGTGGTGGCTTTTCTACTTTTGACCCACAGGTGGCGCTGCAGCATAACAGCAGCACATCCCAGTCAAAGCCTTTATATTCAGTCTATGAGTCAAACACATGGATCATTTCCTCTGTGACAAACCAGATGTAACGAGAAGAAAAACATCTCAGAGAGAAAAGTTCTGTTTCTACTTGTCTCTGCTTTAATGCTCAATAAACATCCTTCCACCGACCTCACTGGAATCATGACTCAGCGTTTCTTTTCTCTTCAAACAAACAGGTGGAAACATCTCGTCCTTGGTGCAGGTAAAAGAACAAAATCACCAGTTTGACAGAATGGAAACAAGCAGAAGAAAAGTGAATGAGGCATTTACAGAATGAAGAAGAGTCGATGAAGAGCAGAGCATCTTTAAGTCTCTGAGGAAACTGTTTCATAAACATTTTACCATATTTAATAGAAAACTGACCCGAGGACGTTTTATACAAACACTAACTCACTTATAAGGAAAAGTTTGTGCTCATAATGAAATTCTACATCTGATCAATATGTCTCAATATAAACAGCCTGACAGCAGATCAATACATTTAATTTGGATTATTTATCAGTTGATTTAATTCATTCACCATCACATCCAGTTGATGCACATTCCTCAACCTCTGCTCGGGTTTCAGGTTCCAGAGGATTTGTGGGAAAAGTGGCTGAAGTTCAGATGAAGATGATAAATATGTTTAGTAGAAGCAGCTTGAGATGAGATTGGTGAAAGATCTTCGGTCCAGAAGGAGAAGATCTCCAGACAGAACCACTTCTCCTCCCGGGGTTTATTCTCATTATATGAAGTTTCTCTTCAACGTGGAACAAATCTGAATCCTCCTGTTGTTCTCGCTCTCTGACTCAACGTGGGAGGATTTGTCTTCACTTTGTGCTGCGAGACTTCAAATGGAATATTAAAATAAAATGTCCCTTTCATTGAATATATTGAAAATATATAGAACAGAACTCCATGTGTTTATCTGTTCATTGTTTCTACCTGAAGTTCTTTGCTCTGTTTTCTGCTCACGGATCATTAAACTCTTCTCTTCAGTCCGGTTCTGGCTGGTTTGGGAACAGATTGGATTTATCTGGTGCTCAAGCAGTTAATGGAGCTCACTGATTGGATCTCCCTGAGGGCGACCACACGGCGTTCTGCTTTACTGTTCTACAGAAGAAACATCTTTAAAATACTTCACTGTGGAAACTGTGGAACTTAAAATGCAAAGTGAGAAGGAAAGAAATAAAAACGATATGTTCTCCGGACTGGATGAGAAGAGAGAACAACTTTAAATACAATGGAAATAACAATTAACATGGAGAAGACCTCAGCATCTGTCAATCATAAAGTGGAACCTTGAGTTATCACCTCCAGCCAAGAGCTTCTGTTTTCATCTGTTTGTGATGTGAACAGTTTGCAGAACATTTCCAGGTTCATGGATCTGATCTCAACACACGTATGAGGATTATTATGTTATATCTTCTGCTTATAGTAAAGAATCATTTTGAGATTTGTGACAAACATGAATATATGATATATATCATCATCTCTTTTTCTTTGGGACTCTTCCTCCACCTCCGTCTTTCTCTCAGGAATCTTTAAGAGCAGCTGCCACATGGACGTGCGCTGGTTTCCCTTCGACGTGCAGCGCTGCGACCTGAAGTTCTGCTGGTGGACGTACGGCGGCTGGTCTCTGGATCTGCAGAGGATCCAGGCCGACGTCACCGGATACTTCTTGTGTGGGACCTCGTGGGTAAGAGTCATCGTGCTTCACTTTAGTTCCCAACGTTTTCACTTTAGTCACACTGAAGGAATTTAAGGTTTCAAACATCCTGAGTGAAGACGTTAGAAATATGAGGTAAAGTTCACTACGAGGCCAAAAACACGTGAGAAGGTGGAGATCACAGTCGAAGGTGATGAACGTCTGCAGCCTCCTCTCCTCTGAGGAGCTGCTCAGGATGGTGAAGCTCCTGCTGACCTTCACCCTCTGACCTCTGCTGTGAATGCTCCTGAGGTTGAGGTCAGTGGCTGAGGTCAGTGGCTGAGGTCAGTGGCTGAGGTCAGTGGCCAAGGTCAGTGGCCAAGGTCAGTGGCTGAGGTCAGGGGCTGAGGTCAGTGGCTGAGGTCAGTGGCCGAGGTCAGTGGCCAAGGTCAGTGGCTGAGGTCAGTGGCCGAGGTCAGTGGTTGAGGTCAGTGCTGAGGTCAGTGGCTGAGGTCAGTGGCTGAGGTCAGTGGCTGAGGTCAGTGGCTCCTGTGGAAGACGTTTGGTTTTATCAAATTCGTCTTGTTTAAAATCACAAAAACGATAATTTGACCTCGTGTGTTGAATTTCAATCTAGTGAATTTAGTAAATATCCTTTTCTATTAGCATCCGTTGATATGAATCATTTTAAACTTAATAATTGTTCTTTAGTGGATTCCTTGATAAACTCGACATTTTTCCACGTTAGCTCAGAGATAACTGTGTGTTTACGTCTTGTGTCGGTTCTAACTCTAATCACCTGACACTCGGCCAGAACGTCCTGCAGCTGCTCCACAGAAGAATAAAGATGATGATGATGATGATGATGATGATGATGATGATGATGATGATGATGATGATGATGATGATGATGATGATGATGATGATGATGATGATGATGATGATGATGATGATGATGATGATGATGATGATGATGATGATGATGATGATGATGATGATGATGATGATGATCGTGGTGACAGTGACCAGACGTGTGTTTTTCTATTTGTTCTGAACATTGTCAGTTGGAATTGAAGGAGATGAAAGGATCAGATTCTGTTTCCTCTCACTTCAGGAACGAGGAGAACTTCTGTGACTCAGTCGATCCTGAATCTCACAGAAGCAAAGTTTCAGAGTCGATGTGTAAACGGGATTAAAACAATGTGACTTTGTGTTCATTATTTTTAAATTTGAGATTATTTTGGAAGACAAATCTGGATTTAAACTCAACTTTCATGTTGTAGTTGTGCCCCCTACAGGCCACACTGCTCATTACACCCCATTATGACAGTTGTTATAAATTTGTATAAATTTACAAAAATGTACTGAAGTAAAAGTACCATATTAACTTTGCAGCTTCAAAGTAATTAAGTACTTGCTTGTAAATATCCATGGCAGGATGACGCTGCCCCCTGGTGGTCAGCTGCAGCAGCGCAGACAACATTCACCTCAGATGAGAAGGAAAGAGTCGAATGTTTCAGAATAAAACAGATTCAATCTTTATTTGACTTAATGTCCGTCAGAGTCGAGGAGCTTCTGTAAAACCTGGATCTGTAAAGAAAATAAAACATTTCCGTTTCTCTGAGCTCATTTATCCTGTCACTGATATTAATGAGTAATTTTTATATGTTATAAATGTCATTTGTTTTAAATTTGTCCTTTTGTGAAGCACTGTTATTCTTGTTACATTAAGTTAATGAGAATGTTGAGTTGTGTCTCTACGTGTCAGTATTATATGTTCCAGTGGGTTGATGTTGGTTCATGTGTGAAATCCTCTTCAGGTAAGTTCCTGTGTCGGGTTTCACCTGATCTCACCTATCTGTGATGTCACTTCAGGCTCCTCCCTCTCTCCCTCTCTCCCTCCCTCCTTCCCTCCCTTCCCCCCTCTATCCCTCCCTCCCTCTCTCTCTCTCTCTCTCTCTCTCTCTCTCTCTCTCTCTCTCTATCCCTCTCTCTCTCTCTCTCTCTCTGTGGTGATGGGCAGCGGTGCATCGGTCAGTGAAGGCTCCTGTCTGGAGGCCGAGCCTGAACCAGATCCTGAACCAGATCCTGAACCAGATCCTGAACCAGATCCTAAACCAGAGGCTGAACCAAATCTTGAACCAGATCCTGAACCAGAGCCTGAACCAGAGCCTGAACCAGAGCCTGAACCAGAGCCTGAACCAGAGCCTGAACCAGATCCTGAACCAGAGGCTGAACCAGATCCTGAACAAGATCCTGAACCAGAGCCTGAACCAGAGCCTGAACCAGAGCCTGAACCAGATCCTGAACCAGAGCCTGACCCAGAGGCTGAACCAGAGCCTGAACCAGAGCCTGAACAAGATCCTGAACCAGAGCCTGAACCAGATCGTGAACCAGAGGCTGAACCCCCCCGACATCTGTCACCTGCTGGGCGGAGCCACGACACCCTGCAGGTAGATGTGCTCCTCTTGTTCCCTGGAGGCTTCGTGAAGCAGCGATAAAGAAAATCTTAGTTGAACAGAGTCTGAGCTGAAAAATGAATAAGTTGTTGTTTGTGTAGTTTTCAGGCGGAGGAGGAGGCAGCGCCCCCTGGCAGTCACATCGTAGAAATCCAGTCTTTAAAGAGCGACATACAAACAGAAGGAGGAGGAGGAGGAGGAGGAGGAGGAGGAGGAGGAGGAGGAGGAGGAGGAGGAGGAGGAGGAAGAGGAGGAGGAGGAGGAGGAAGAAGGGGAGGAGGAGGAGAAGGAGCCACACAAAGTGTCCTGAGTCCAGCTGTGACTGTGAGCAGCTGTTTGAAATATTGTTGTTATTTAAACTGAGAGAAGATGATGCAGATCTGCCCTCGTCCTCTGAGTCAGAAGTGATTTGACTTCAATCATCTACCTGCTGCAGAAGGCTTATTCCTCCCTGGACAGACCCAACAGCTCAGTCTGGATCGTGTTTTTCGACTTCTCCAGCGCCTTCAACACCATCCAGCCCAGACTGCAAAGGGCCAAACTGGAGGGCACGCAGGTGAGTGCTCCCCTCATCACTTGGGTCGATGACTATCTGACGGGCAGACCGCAGTTTGTGAGATTACAGAACTGTGTGTCTGGTCGTCTGATCAGTAACATCGGGGCCCCCCAGGGAAATGTACTGCCCCCCTTCCTCTTCACCACATACACTGCTGACTTTCAGCACTGCACTGAGTCGTGTCATCTACAGAAGTTCTCTAATGACACGGCCATTGTGGGGTGTGTTGAGGGCGGGGGGGAGGCTGAGTACAGGGACCTGGTTGACCGCTTTGTGAAGTGGTGTGGGGAGAACTGCATGCAGCTCAACGTGGCGAAGACGAGGGAGATGGTGGTGGACTTCAGGAGGAACAAGCCCCTGCCCTCTCCTGTCTGCATCGGTGGGACGGATGTGGAGGTGGTGTCTGCATGTCTGCATACAAGGACCTGGGGGTCACACTGGACAATAAACTGGACTGGTCCACCAACACACAGGCCGTCTACAAGAAGGGCCTGAGCCGGCTTTACTTCCTGAGGAGGCTCAGGTCCTTCCACGTCTGCAACAAGATGCTGCAGATGTTCTACCAGTCTGTTGTGGCGAGCACCATCTTCTTTGCTGTGGTGTCCTGGGGTGCGGGCATCAAGGCGAAGGACGCCAACAGACTGAGAAAACTCATCAGGAAAGCAGAGTCTGTGGTTGGCTCTAAGCTGGTCACCCTGGAGGAGGTGGTGGAGGACAGGATGCTGGCAAAACTGCTGGCAATCATGGACAATCCGTCTCACCCCCCCCACAAAACCCTGGACAAGCTAAGGAGCAGCTTCAGTCACAGACTCATTCAACCCCCCCACAGCTATAAGGAACGATACAGGAAGTCGTTCCTCCCAACTGCAATAAGACTGTTCAACTCCTCCCCCTCTGTCAGAGCCACCATCACAGAACTGCACTAAACCTGTCTCCTGCTCTGTGGACCTGTACAACACTCTGCTCCATATACACTGACTTCACATCATATGTGATATGTGTTCATATACACCATATTGATATTATATATCATTTTATACAATAATATTGTCTTTTGCACACTCTGTCTACATATTCTTACACTCATAGTATATTATATTATCTATTGTATAGTCAAATACTTATATTTATACCTCTACTATATATCATATCATACTCTCTGTATATTCTTTGTAAATATAAGTCTATATACACACATGTGTACATTTTATTATTATTATTATTATTATATTTACTATTATTATTATATATACTGTTCACTAGACAAAAAGCAGTATTATTGTCACAGTGAACCTCTTCGGACAGGCCTAATCCCCTGCTGTAACCAACTGTTTCCATGATGTTACCTCGGCGTTCGCCAGTGAAGACAAGGTGGGTCTATCGGCGTTTGCGGACCTTAAGGGGGATTTGGAGAACAAAGGAGAGAGCCGCGGGGGGGCTCGCTCCGCCGCGCGGACCGATCGCGACGTGTGATCTAATTAGCATATGAATCGGAGTCCAGCCGCTGGCTAGAGCCTCTGTCTACTCACCATTGGAGGAAACCACAGACCCTTGAAACTAATGTCACTCGTGATTGGCTGGTAGAAGTGTTGCTATTGGTCACCTTATGGGTCATTGCAGTGCACACGTGGGGTCACAGCATTCCGCACGTGGGGTAAGCCCCTCCCACACAATATTAATAATAAAAATGTATATATTAATGTTTATTATTAATAATTAGTAAGCCTTTACCAAAAGCACTGCAGTTAATTAAAACTAAACATTCATGTGATGCTTGATGTTATAGGTGAACATATTGTACAGGGAACAAATGTGAACAAGGTATATGTGGAGTGAAAGCTTTATTTACATACAGCAAAAATATTGTACAAAAACTCAGATGAGGCTTGAAATGTTTCTCTGCAGCCTCTGGGTCATGACTTCTTTGTGGGACTCTTCTCCAGTGTGTAGACGTCTGTGGTGTGTAGCTGTGAGATCAGTGTAGCTTCCAGTCTTATATGAAGTGTGGGACACAGGTCGGTGCACTCCTGGCTGTGGAAGGATGGATCCATGTCATCTGTCCCGCTTCAATCAGCTGTAAACACATTCAGTAAAATTAGCACAGTTCAATGACAACATACACCTTTACATGTAACTGGAAAATGATTTAATGAATATAACCTTACCCTCTTTCTTCTCCGACAACTCCTCAATGCTGATGTAAGGTCTGGTCGGATCATACTGGCTCATAGTGTGTCTTTGTGCGTCATGGACAGGCAGCTGGAAAACAACACCAGTAACATGAGTTTATTATTAATAAACGGAAATAGCCGCGCTGCATCACCGTTGGAAGATCCACAGCAAAAAAACACCAAAACAATTCATAAACAGTTACTTACATTCAATGGCTTAATTTTCTGCAATTTAAATCCGGACTTTCAGCGTCTCAGCCTAACGCCTCTTTGTTTGTGTGTGTGTGTGGGGGGGGGGGGGGCTGAGGCAGTGAAAACATACAGAAAAGTCACGTTGATGAAAAAACTTAACGAGAACAAACTGTTACATCTAAGTAATTCATACATATTTACACATGCACTAGATCTGCTCCAGCACTCGATGCTGTATTCGTATTTTAGCAACTTTCTCGCTATCCCAAAGAGTGGCGGACATGCTTTCAGATGTACCAGTTAGCTTAGTGGTTAGCATGGCGGCTCCGTTTAGCTCTCACCTTAACTCAGGGACTGTGCGTCCGTCTTCTCCGCCTCGACTCGTCCACACCGGGCCCGCGGCTCTGCCTCCAAACGCACTCATCTTCTCCTCCAGGGAACAGCGTCGCGTCGACTTCAGCAAGTTATTTACCCCGAAGACAGAGTCACTCGTACGGGACAAGTTAAACACGACCCGCTTCCTGTCTGCGGGACACTCGACGCTGCTGCACGGCGTTTACGAGGCTGTGATTGGACGAGCCCATCAGCTGATGACGCGAGCGGGTGACTTGAGGTTTTCACAGTTTCCCTATCTTAAAGCAGCGGTTACTTCATATGGGATGAGTATGTGACTGAGGCCCAGTTTATTTTTTCTGGTGTTTAGTAAATTTACACACATGATTCACGCTGTTCTGTGTTCGTAACCTTATAGTTGAATGCTCTTATTGTAAGTCGCTTAGGATAAAAGTGTTGACTGTTTTAATGGAATACTGAGAAAGTTTAATAACAACAATTAGACAATTGAAGTTCAAATTATGAAGGAATTTCAGCTCTATATTGTGTCTTCTTTGTATTTAAAATAATAATCGAACTGAGTGGAGATGTATGTTGTAGCCAAACAGCCGCCTGCTGTGTTTTGTCACTGTGCAGTCCATGGGGGATTAAATATTACACTGAAAAAATAAATCATTAAATCAATGAATGGTTCGAAGCAATTTTGAAAGTAGTGGTGAAAAGGTAGAATTTATAATTCATGGAAAACAGCTTAGTGTGCCATTGACATAAATGTCAATGGCAAATGAATATGATGCCAGTATTTTGGGAGGACATATTTTTATGGAAAGCCGGGAGAAGTTTGGAGATTACAGGGCACAGACACATCATACCCAGCATCATTTCTTCCTGTTGAGCGGATTGCTGGTAGATGTGTGGTTAACAAATCCTCTGTGCATTTAACCAGCAAAATTGAAAAAGTGACTGTAATCATGCCACTCTGTACAGTGGTTGAGATTCAGGATTGTTTTGGATGACAAAAAAAAATTGAAATAAAGTGCATTGTTTCATTTGACAGCATTGACCTTTGTTCGTGGTATACAATGCAATTCATTATAGCACACTTACTTATTTAAGAACAATTTAAAATTTCAGGTTTTATATATATTTTGAGCCTGGTGTACTCAGCCAGATAGTTTAGTTGGTGCCTCTAAAGGTGTTATCTGCTCTGAGGGAAACTGTCCTGATTTGCAGTTGTGAAGCTCAGAGCATTGTCATTTGCATGTGAAAGCCTCCAGCTAGGCGTAGGAGCAGGGGGGTCACCTCCCAGCATTATCAGACTTGAAACCTGCAGGAAACTTGTAATTCCTGAGAGTTTCTTTTGTTGCCTGCAGATACGTGTGAAAACCCGTTAACTGAAAAATTTGCCAACAATTTCCACGGCACTTAATGACACAAACGCGTCTTTTCATGCAGTGGTTGCTGCTGCCATTATTACTATATACTGCTATTATATTGGTATAATTACTATCATATATAAATATATATTATGTTATATTATATACTATATATACTGTACTATTTTTATATACTGTATACCAATAACATTACCATCATATCATCAGTACTATTACCATCATCTTGCCACTGCACCTTATCTACCTATTTATCTTGTGTTTCTTTTTTTATTCTTTCTACCTCAATATTTTTTATTTTATACTATTGTATTTTATTTTATTGTATTCAAATATACCAGCTGCTATGACTTTATTTCCCTTCAGGGATGAATAAAGTAATCTATCAATCTATCAATATATCTATCTATCTATCTATCTATCTATCTATCTATCTATCTATCTATCTATCTATCTATCTATCTATCTATCTATCTATCTATCTATCTATCTATCTATCTATCTATCTATCTATCTATCTATCTATCTATCTATCTATCTATCTATCTATCTATCTATCTATCTATCTATCTATCTATCTATCTATCTATCTATCTATCTATCTATCTAACATTCAAATCACAGGAGGAAACATGGGTTAGGGTTAATTTCATGTGTATTCATTTATTTTTCAAGAGTGAACTTGTTCAACAAGGAGGAGGAGGAGGAGCCTGAGAACAGGGAGCGGTCAGACTCCATTTTCACCTGGATGAGCAGAAGGAAGGAAAGTGAGCAGGTGAATGTGAACACAACACACACACACACACACACACAGACACACACACACACACACACAGTCACACACACACATAGTCACACACACAGAGAGAGTCATGTGATTTCCAGTAACTTCAGAGAGGGGGAGGAGCCTCCAGTGAAGGTGAAAGTGTTCAGACTGGTTCCAACTTCAAGCAGCAGACGGAGGAGACGTGAAGTCTGAGGCTGGTGAGTGTTCAGCAACATTTATATTATTCATTCATATTATTTCACTGTCACAGACTCTGGGTCAGTTTTCTACTCGTGGACTTTAGAGAGAAGAAGATTCAGGATGAACTTCTGTCAGTAAATCAACAGTTTGACTCAACGCTGTGATTGGCTGAGTCCAACACATTAAACCTACAACTGTCTCAGGTTACCGTGACAACAGGGGAACAGTGTAAGAGGATTGACTCTGTTATATTTGAAGAAACACTGAGTTTACTACCTGGCTTCATTGTGTGTGTTTGAGCTCACAGTGTTTTTCACTGGATCCCAGAGACAGATGTGAACAGCAGGTCTGGATCAAAGAGCCTTCAAAGGACTAATTAACAGAGTTAACTTACAGTTTAACTTTTTATCTTCATCTGTTCATCAAGTGTTTAATAACACAACGTGTTTTCACAATCAAACTTTACAGTCACCTGTGTGTGTGTGTGGATGTTTCTGGGTGTTTGTGGGTTTGTGTGTGTAAGTGTGTGTGTGTGTGTGTGTGTGTGTGTGTGTGTGTGTGTGTGTCCTTGCTTGGTATTTTTGGGTGTGTTTCTTGAACAGACTGGTTTGTCCTGATTCCTTTGAGCTCACAGTGTTTTTCCTGTCAGACTGAAGATGAGTGGTTATGAGGAGGAAGAGGACAGAGCAGAGTCTCCAGGGTTCAGCTGTGTGTCTCTGAAGAGTGACCGGTCCAAAGATATTCCTCTAAACTTCAGTAATGAACCTGGACCCTCACACACAAAGTAAGAGACCTGCTACAAACATGTGAAGCTCCAAACTGAATCCTCAGAGAATGAACCAGTGAATGATGTGTTCTGAATAAAAACATGTTTGTGTTTGCAGAGGTCAGGACCACAGACTGAGAGCAGAGTCTCCAGGGTCCAGCTGTCTGTCTCTGAAGAGTGACCGGTCCAAAGATATTCCTCTAAACTTCAGTAATGAACCTGGACCCTCACACACAGAGTAAGAGACTGTTTCTACTGGGACCTGCTCTGAAGAGGATCTAGTTTCCTCTAGTGTGGCCCCTGCATTAGGACACAGCTTCAGTGAAGTTGGTGACTAATCTCTCAGAATCACTCAAAGAGCTCAGACCTCCACCAAGAACCAACACGCTCCTTATGAAACCACTTTGAAATCCACTAGAGACTCATTTTGATTTGGATCTGCACCAAATTCCACACACTGGTAAACATCAGTCCACTGAACATGTCTGTGAAAGAGGACACCCCCCCCCCTGATCTGGTTCACAGACCACAACCTTCCACCAAGTTTACTGGTAATCTGTTGTTTTTAATAATCCCACTAACGAACCAACCAACACACAAACATACTGGGTGAAAACAAAACCTCCTTGACAGAAGTAATGACAACATGTGACTGTGACATGTGAGTGATCAGGACATGTCTTCACAGGGAGAGGAAGAGGAGTCATGTTTCTGAGGAGGAGCAGTCGTCCTGTTGTGCTTCGTGTCAGGACGTCCTGAAGGATCCAGTCTCCACCAGCTGTGGACACTGGTTCTGCAGACAGTGCATCACCTCATACTGGGACCAGTCTGGTTCTTCAGGAGACGCCTCCTGTTCCCAGTGTGGAAAAAGATCCAGAACAGGAGCTGGAGCTCAGACAGCCGGTCAGAGCAGCACTGTACATGTGTCTGCTGATGTCTTCACTTCTGACAACAGCACATGTGGTTTTATTTTGTTCCTTCATACAGCATCAACATTTAACATCGTTAGAAAAGCAGAAAGTTAAAAAGCTTTTATTTTCTGTAGTTTTTCTGTATCTGATGAAAACAATCAGCAGATTCTCAGATTCTCTGTCTCTCATTGTTTCTTGTCTTTCAGCAGATCGTGGTCTGCAGGAGGTTTCAGATGAACATAAGCTCAGGCTGAGGAGGAGATGTGAACATGTGACTGAAGGAAGTGATGCAACAGAAGGTAGAACCCCCCTCAACAGCATCTACACTGAGCTCTACATCACAGAGGGACAGAGTGAAGAGGTTAATACTCAACATGAGGTGAGGCAGCTTGAGACGGCTTCCAAGATGAAGATCCTCCACGACACTCCCATCAGGTGCCACGACATCTTTAAAGCCTCCACTGACCAGCAGAGCAGCATCAGAGTCGTCCTGACCAACGGCGTCGCTGGCGTTGGAAAAACCTTCTCGGTGCAGAAGTTCACTCTGGACTGGGCAGAGGGTTTAGAAAACCAGGATGTGGGTCTGCTGACTGTGCTTTCCTTCAGGGAGCTGAACCTGGTGAAGGACCAGCAGCACAGTCTCCTCACGCTGCTCCGTGTTTTCCATCCAGCGTTACAGAAGCTCACGGCAGAGACGCTCGCTGTCTGTAAACCTTTGTTCATCTTTGACGGCCTGGATGAAAGCAGACCTTCTCTGGACTTCAACCACAGGGAGCTTGTGTCTGAGGTCACACAGAGGTCATCAGTCAACATGCTGCTGACAAACCTCATCCGGGGGAATCTGCTTCCCTCGGCTCTCGTCTGGATCACCTCCAGACCTGCGGCGGCCAATCAGATCCCTCCTGCATGTGTTGACAGGGTCACAGAAGTACGAGGCTTCACTGAGGTCCAGAAGGAGGAGTACTTCAGGAGGAGATTCAGTGATGAAGAGCTGTGCAGCAGAATCATCTCACACATCAAGACGTCCAGGAGCCTCCACATCATGTGTCAAATCCCAGTCTTCTGCTGGATCTGTGCTACAGTTCTGGAGCACATGTTGACCACAGACCAGAGAGGAGAGCTGCCCAAGACCCTGACTGACCTGTACTCACACTTCCTGCTGGTTCAGACAAAGAGGAAGAACAACAAGTACGGTGAGGGACATGAGACGAGTCCACAGCAGCTGACGGAGGCTGACAGGGACGTTCTCCTGAAGCTGGGGAGGCTGGCACTTAAACATCTGGAGAAAGGAAACATCATGTTCTACCAAGAAGACCTGGAGCGGTGTGGTCTTAATGTCACAGACACCTCGGTGTACTCAGGAGTTTGTACTGAGATCTTCAGAAGAGAGTGTGTGATCTTCCAGAAATCAGTCTACTGCTTTGTTCATCTGAGCGTTCAGGAGTTTCTGGCTGCAGTCTACATGTTCCACTGTTACACCGAGAGGAACACAGGAGAACTCAAGAACTTCTTGGGAAAATATGGGAACACATGGGGTACCTTCTCCCTGGATGACCTCCTGAAGAGAACCATGGAGAAATCCCTCACCAGTACAAATGGTCGTCTGGACCTGTTTGTTCGCTTCCTTCATGGCCTCAGTCTGGAGTCCAACCAGAGAGTCTTAGGAGGCCTGCTGGGTTGGACAGAGAACAATCCAAATATCATCCAGAGAGTCTTAGGAGGCCTGCTGGGTCGGACAGAGAACAATCCAGAGATCATCCAGAGAGTCATCAAAAACCTGAAGGAGATGGAGAGTGGTGGTTCTCCTGACAGAAGCATCAACATCTTCCACTGTCTGACTGAGATGAACGACCACTCAGTTCATCAGCAGATGAAACAGTTCCTGACGTCAGAGAACAAATTAAAGGAGAAACTCTCTGAGATCCACTGCTCAGCTCTGGCCTACATGCTGCAGATGTCAGAGGAGGTTCTGGATGAGTTGGACCTGGAGAAGTTCAACACATCAGACCAGGGTCGACTGAGACTGATCCCAGCTGTGAGGAACTGCAGGAAGGCTCGGTGAGTCCAGACATGATCAATAACATGTTCAATCAGTGGAGATGAGTCGTTCTTCAAACAAACTCAGTGTGTGTGTGTGTGTGTGTGTGTGTGTGTGTGTGTGTGTGTGTGTGTGATAAATTTATTATTAATATGTACATATACATTCTCATTGTTCTCATCTACATATGAGAACAACTAGATCAGATGTGGAGAGTGAAATCCAATGTGATCACTCTGCTGGAGTTTGAGGGTTCAGATATACGACCTTGTGGGGTCCAAGTGAGGTTATTGTATATACTGTATATATATATAGATATATATCTATATATATATATTAGGGCTGTCAAAATTAACACGTTAATCTATGAGATTATTGTGCCCGAGATTAATGCGATAAAATATTTTAGCGCAGTTAATGCAACTTTGTTTACTTCCGGTGTGCGAAAAAAAATTCAGCTCCTCGAGCAAGCTGCCAGCGTCTCCCTCACCAGTGACCACTGCACGTCAGTCAGTACTTTCACCGGAGCTGGCTGAACTGGAGAAGTTGGAGAAGCTACTTGAACCATGCAGGCAACTCCACTCTTTCCGTCCTCTCATGTGCACTTTTTTTATCTTCCTCGAACTGTGTGTGTGTGTGTATGCGCATGTTCGTCTGCGCGGCGCTAGCTCCGGGGGCGAGCTAACCGGGCTGCTAACCGGAGCTATGGGCAGTGGGCAGTGGGCTATGGGCAGTTGGAGCTGGACCTAACTGCTCCAGCTCCCACTGCTCCCACTGCGGGTCTGCACTGGGGCTCTAGCAGCCAGGCTTCGGCCCACCTGACTGGTTCAAAACGATCTGGTTGCAATATTGTATCTTCGTCTCCAGCACTCAAAACAGGTCACTCTGAGGAGGGCTGTTTCAGACAGGGTGACAAGCTGCTGTTTTAAATGATCCTTGTGGTAGTTTGACCAAAATATGTCTCAGACATTTCATTAAGACCCCAAGGAACCATATCAACTGTGGTAAAATGTGCATACGGTGAGACCTTTAGAGTAGCAGAGATCCTGTTTTCATTTTCATGTTTGTTTGCACTTTAAGTTTTTGCACTTTAACATGACAGATTTGAATGTCAGTTCAGTTTACCAAGGCCACTTGTTAAGCTGTTGTGTGTGTTGTTCAATGTTAAAGATGACAGTACCAATGGTGTCTCAAATACACCTCTTTTTTTACCTTTTACTAATCTGGATGTTTCAATGAAGAAAGAAGCAGTGTTATTGTTTCCAAGGACATTGGGAATATTTTCAGCTGGTTTAAAAATAAAAATTTGTACACAATTTATCATACATGATATTTAACGACCTGGCTTCCACTTTATAGGTAGGTGTTATAGTCCTGAGCCTCCTTGAAAACACAACATTGTGTAAAGTACAGTCTGAAGTGATTACTCATTAATTTATAAGATTTAGTGTTTAGAAGAAAAACAAACTTTTAATCGCGATTAATCTAGATTAATGAATTTCAAAATGTGAGATTAATTAGTTAATTTTTTTTAATCTATTGACAGCCCTAATATATATATATATCTATGATCAAACAGTTAGCACAGACTGAGGAGACGATCACTGAATCACTGACGGTTGCTTGAAACTGAAGAAGCAGGAAATATAGTTTCTTCTTCTTTCTGGTCAAACTAGAGTTCCCACCCTGCGTTTGTCCTCCACCACCAACCAGTGCAGTGTCCGTCCCTCCAGGTTCCTGACATGTTGACTTCACAATAATATGAGCTCACTGTGACCTTTGACCTTTGACTACTGAAATCTAATCAGTTTATCTTTGAGTCAAAAGTGAAGAAATCCCCTAAAGACAGACTTGAGATATCATGTTCAAGAGGCCATGAACATGTTCTGTGACCTTGACCTTTGACCACCTGAATCTAATGAGTTCCTCTGTTAGTCTGAATGAACGCTTGAACCAAATCTGAAAGGATTCTCTTGAGGAGTTTTTAACAAAGAGGGGATTTACCAGGGTGAGGGTCAGATGATCACGTTTTGTATGAATGTTGTGTTTTCTGATTTAATTCTAACAGATTTTATATTTTCTTTAATTACAGACTCTGGGATTGTGGACTCTCAGAGACTCACTGTGAAGTCGTGGGCTCAGCTCTGAAGTCAGACCCCTCACATCTGAGAGAACTGGATCTGAGCAACAACAAGCTGCAGGATTCAGGAGTGAAGCTGCTGTGTTCTGGACTGGAGAGTCCAAACTGTCGACTGGAGACTCTGAGGTCCTTAAATCCTTCTTCACTTTTCAGACTTTCTTTCTTATTGGGTCATTATTTATTTAACTTGTCTCAGTTCTGCTCTGCTCACTGTCCCTCAGTCATCTGTCCCTCACCCAGCCTGTCAGGCACGTCCACCTCATCAACTCCATTCACCTGCACTCACCTGCTCCTGATCACTGAGAAAGTGTCAGTAAATAACATGTGGACTGAGGCCGAGCACTCGTCCTCCTCAGGTTTTCAAAATAAGACACATTCTGATTGAAACACGTTGGACAGTTGATAAGTATAGAAACAAACAGGAAGTGACATCAGGAGCCGTCCCTACTTTAAACAGTGTTTAATTACACAAACCTGCTCAGTGACCAACACACAGAGAAGAAGCTGATGAATGAAACAATGGTCCAACATGTCTGATCTGATATTTATCTTCAGGTCACAGACTGAACTGAGGTCAGCAGCATGTTGAGAGTCTGTGTTGACATGATGACGATCCACTACAACAGGAGGACACATTCTAATATTCATATTTCTTTATCCAGGTTGTGGAACTGCAGTCTGACAGAGATCAGCTGTTCTTCTCTGGCTTCAGCTCTGAGGTCAAACCCCTCTCATCTTAGAGAACTGGATCTGAGGTACAACACCCTGCAGGATTCAGGAGTGAAGGAGCTGTGTGGTTTTCTACAGAGTCCAACCTGTCTACTGGAGACTCTGAGGTCAGTTCACTGACTGACTTTTGTAGATCTCATATCTATAAAAAACGCATTTATACATAATTTATCATTTCATTCTAATTTAACATAATTCCTCTTCATACATAACTTGAATCCATTCATTAATTTATCTGTGACATTTTAAATACTCAGCTACTTTTTAAAACACTGAGTTTAGTTCTGGATTTCCTAAACTGATCTGCAGGACAGAGACCGGATCCAAATAATCTACTTGTACTGAATCAGGACTCGTTTTTAGTCCAACATGTCTGATTTCATATTTATCTTCCATGTTATGAGTCTGTGCTCACATGAATATGTGTCTGTTATTTTCTAATTTACAGTTAAGTTTTATTCTTTATCCAGGTTGGAGTACTGCAGACTGACAGAGATCAGCTGTTCTTCTCTGGCTTCAGCTCTGAGGTCAAACCCCTCTCATCTGAGAGAACTGGATCTGAGGTTCAACAACCTGCAGAACTCAGGAGTGAAGGAGCTGTGTGGTTTTCTACAGAGCCCAACCTGTCAACTGGAGACTCTGGGGTAAGTTCACTGACTGACTTTTGTAGATCTCATATTTATAAAAACGCATTTATACATCATTTATCATTTCATTCTAATTTAACATAATTCCTCTTCATACATAACTTCAATCCATTCATTAATTAATCTGTAACATTTTTAATATACAGTTACTTGTTAAAACACTGAGTTTAGTTCTGGATTTCCTAAACTGATCTGCAGGACAGAGACCGGGTCCAAATAATCTATTTGTACTGAATCAGGACTCGTTTTTAGTCCAACATGTCTGATTTCATATTTATCTTCCATGTTATGAGTCTGTGCTCACATGAATATGTGTCTGTTATTTTCACACATGAACTCAGTTTAATTTACAGTTAAGTTTTATTCTTTTTCCAGGTTGAAGACCTGCAGACTGTCAGAGATCAGCTGTTATTATCTGGCTTCAGCTCTGAGGTCAAACCCCTCTCATCTGAGAGAACTGGATCTGATTGGAAACGACCTTCAGGACTCAGAGGTGAAGGAGCTGCTTGATCTACAGAAGAGTCCAACCTGTCGACTGGAGACTCTGAGGTCAGTAGATGGTTGGAGTCAGTCCACGCTGCTTTCATCAGTATTTTACTAAACACAGTCAGTATCACAGATCCAGGGTCTGTGCTACCAAGCAGGATTTGTGGTTATCAGGTTCACTTCAGGTTTAGTTTTTTCAGTCCTACGAAGCTCGTCCACTTCTTAACGAGGTAAATCACCATGGTAACTTCTGATGAGCGGCTAACCTGCTCCAGGTTAAGTTGGAGATCAACCCGTATCAAAGCTCCGCCCACTGACCACAGTGACTGTCCACTGTTGTGTGGTGCACACTCTCCTTAAAGGGACGGATAAGGGAAGTTTAAATCAACGTCTGGTTGGTTCAGTTGATCTCTAACTCACCCAGAACATCTCAATGTCTCCAGACTCATCCTGTCCCCAAAACACCAGATGACCTCAGTCAGCTTCCTGGAGACAGGTCCTTGTGTGTGTCCTCAGAGACAGTGAGACAGTGTGTGTCCTCAGAGACAGTGAGACAGTGTGTGTCTTCTTCTCTTCCACTCGTGTTGTTAGTAAACAACAGATTCAGATCTCGTGGCCTCGAGTTATTTGTCTCGTTCACACATTATTATGTCGTGGTCACGTAATATATTTTAACCAGATGCCACCAGGGGGCGCTGTAACTTACACAAGCTGGACCACAGCTGACAGCCTCACACGAGGGACAGAGACGGTGTCGTCTTCATCTGATCTGAGACAGTTTGTCCTCTCACTTCATCAGTGAAGAACTGATCAGGTGGATCTTTGTCACAGCTCTGAGATCAGTGGGACTGAAGCCTCTCCTCATCACCATGGTAACCAGGAGCTCTTTCTACAGAGCAGAACCTCTGCTGAGGTCCATCTGTCTCATCTGGTCCCAGTTTGTCAGAAGCAGATGTTCATCAACACACAGTGAAACATGTCTTCACCTGTAACAGCAGTAAATCCACCTCTCAGGTGTCCACTCTGCACTTTGACATGCAGAGGACACACACTGAGCTCTTAGCGTGTTCATTCCAACACGTGAACATGAAGCAGAGAGGAAGCTGCTCCACCTCTGAACAGGACTGAAGTCCCTGCTGCTCTTTCTACTGGATGAGCTGCATCACTGACTCACAGCTGATGAAGTGAGTCTCTGTGACACTGATGTCTTCTTCTCTCAACAGGTGGAGGTCTTTGGGGAGCTGGGTGTGAAGAGGACAGTGTGTGTGGACGGAGGCTGAGCTGTGTCCTGAGGATCCAGAGGCTGAAGCAGCAGCAGCTTGTGTGTAGTCTCCAATCTACACAACCTCTAATTTGCATGTGGTTCTATGTTCACTAGAGGACGGTTCACTGACCCTTCATTTTTAAATTCTGTGTGGATGTGTGACATGTAGTTTTCTTTTGTAAAATATGATATGATTGAAGTGTTATTTATTAACTTTAATTAATGAAATGATCTAAATAAAAGTAAACTTCAAAGTTCAAAAGTCTCTCTCTCTCTCTCTCTCTCTCTCTGTTGGAGTGCATGTTGGGAGTGAGTGTGGTGAGTGAGCTGAAACGTTTGTTCAAACTGTTTGTTGTTTCTTCCTTTTTTCTTTGCTCTTTTTCCCTCTTTACTTATAGTGGAGGTGTTTTGTGTTTGTGTGTGAGTGACAGAGTCAGGAGCAGCAGTTCAGTTGTTAGTTATGTGTTTGTGTTGGTGCAGCATGGCGGCTGCAGGTGGAGGCTCCGCCCTCCACAAGCTAACACGCCCACACGGCATCAAGCTGAGTCCAGCTGTCGACTGCTGGGTGGAGGAGCTCAGTCTGGCTGTGGGTGAGGTGGTTGGGTGTGACACTGTCAAGCCTCACGTATGAACAGTGCTGTGGTGGTGTTTGTAGATAGCAGAGAGAAAGCTAACCAGCTACTGGAGAGGGGAGTGGTGATTAAGGGATCCTTCACACCTGTGATGTCCCTGGCTAACCCTGTCAAGAAGATCCTGATCTCTAATGTGCCCCCGTTCCTGAACAATGATCTACTAGAGCAGGGGTATTCAACTAAAATTTAAAGAGGTCCAGTTTGAGAAAATTTCTTGAAGCAAAGGTCCGGAAGATCATAATTTCTAACTATTTAGTGTGATATATATTTAAGTAGCCTAGTAGTTGTATCAGCAACTGCATGTACTCAATACCTGACTGTCAAATCAAATGAATTCAGTACGATTCAAAAACTTTTTGACAATATTTATTATCACGTAACATAGAACTGAACATATATGTATGATTGCAGGAATATATCATTAACTAAATAAAAGTAGGACTGCATTTCGAAATAAATAATAAATAAATAATAAATAAAAATTTGCAAATAAAGTGCTTAACTTCAGAAAAATAAAATAAAGGAAGCAAAAGCTTGAATTTCCCTTTTTCTGTTTCACAACTTGACTTAACAGTCTCAACCAATTTCACAGATGTTAACAATTGAACAGTTTTAGAATGACTGACTTTCCCTCTTACTATATCCCACTCCCCCACTTTTTTGCTCAGTAAGAGAATTGAGCTCTAGCTTGTCCTGCCAGGATTTTAAATCTGGGCCGGAATGGAGTCAGGGCCATTCTCATACACATCTGGAGGTGCTCATTAGTGAGCCTCGAACGATATTTAGTTTTGATAATGTTCATTGTGGAGAAAGCTGCCTCGCAGTTGTATGTTGAGCCAAACATGGTCAAGATGTGCAGGGCTACTTTCCTCAGAGCTGAGAAAGCTGTCTCTGAGACCATTTGGAGCCAGAAAGTGGAAGGGTCAGTTCTGCTCTTCAGGGCCACATCTGCTTGGAGATCAACCAATTGCATCTGGAGAGGCCCAGCGTTTACCCAGTTAAAGTGCTGTGTGACCTCCTTTGAGAACCCCCTGACATCTGTGATGAGAAATGGGTTCTGAATGAACATGGTGAGCGGCTGTCCAAAGCTGAAGCTGTCAAAACGGTTGCTGAGGTTAACAATCAGCTTATCAATAAAGCCAACAAACGCAGACACATCTCTCTGTCCCTGAACCTTTTCCTGCACTGCTGGGAAGTGTGCACAGTCTCCCTGCAGGTCTTCCTTGAACACCTCCAGTTTCCTCTGAAAGGAGCGGACAGCTGTCATCAGTTCACAAATTGAATTGTCCTTGCCCTGTAGCCTCAAATTCAGTTCCTTCAGATGGGAAGTGATATCAACCAAAAATGCCACATTATCCATCTGTTTCTCATTTTCTAAAAATAGAGAAAACTGTGTTGCCTTCTGACTTCTTAGCTCTGCCAAGAAAGCTGCAACTTCCCTTCTGATGGACCAAAAGCGCTCTAACACCCTGCCTTTACTGAGCCATCTCACATTATTGTGCAGCAAAAGGTCATCAGCATCGGCATCAACTTCTCTAAGGAATTCCCTTAGCATGCGATGCTGGTAGGAAGAGGATGCCCTGAGAAAATTGATCAATTTCATCATTGTGTTCATCACCTCAGCATGCTCATCTGACAGGGAGGCGCAGAGGACAGATTGATGAATAATACAATGGTAAGCTATGAGCTCAGGATTGTCCTCTTTCAGTCTTGCTACAGCTCCTTTCTCTCTCCCTATCATTGCAGGGGCTCCATCTGTGGTAATTGAAACCACTTGTTGTGGATGTATCCCTCTCTTTTTTAACATTTCCTTAACAGCCAGGTAGATGTCTTCACCTCTTGTACTGGTCTGAAGGGGAGTGACACCTAACAGGTCTTCACAGAACGCTTTCTGGTCGGTGCTGAAAAACCTGACATATACCAACAGCTGAGCACTGTCACACACGTCAATGGACTCATCCACGGCTAAGCCTACACACGGTGCCTTCTTCATGGCTTCATCTAGCTGGGTTAGAACATCCTCAGTTAATAGTTCACTTCTCTTTGTGGCAGATGAGGCTGACATGGGTATTTGCTTTATTTTATCACCAACCTCTTGTCTTTGTTTTCCGTCAAAAAGTGTTTCGGCAACTGCACTCATGCATTCTTTGATAACCCCTCCATCAGTAAATGGCTTTTTGTGTTGACCCAAAATCCAAGCAACTCTGAGGGAACACTCATGAGCACGTTGTTGGGCAGTGAATGAGTGGCTCAGGATCCTGGTGGACTGGTCATATTGGGCTCTGAGACCACTTATTTTCTGTGATCTCACTTCAGATTTAGGTGGGTATGTTTGTTCAAAACCTTTATGTTTTGTCTCATAATGGCGTTTCACATTGGCACTTTTAATAAGTGCCACAGTCTCTGAACATATGAGACACACTGGTTTAGTGCTCCCAGTGGGAAGAATGAACAGAAATGAGTCTGTCCATTCCGGATTGAATGCTCTATTTTCGCTGTCCACTTTTCTTTTTTTGGAGAACGACATGTGTATCTTACGTTTTCTCCGGCTCACTCCTGTTTCTCTCCTTCTTTCCGGCTCACTCCTGTTTTTTTTCCTTTTCTCCGTCTCACTCCTGCTTCTTTCCTTTTCTCCGTCTCACTCCTGCTTCTTTCCTTTTCTCCGTCTCACTCCTGCTTCTTTCCTTTTCTCCGTCTCACTCCTGCTTCTTTCCTTTTCTCCGTCTCACTCCTGCTTCTTTCCTTTTCTCCGTCTCAATCCTGCTTCTTCACTTTTCTCCGTCTCACTCCTGCTTCTTTCCTTTTCTCCGTCTCACTCCTGCTTCTTTCCTTTTCTCCGTCTCACTCCTGCTTCTTTCCTTTTCTCCGTCTCACTCCTGCTTCTTTACTTTTCTCCGTCTCACTCCTGTGTCTTTCCTTTTCTCCGTCTCACTCCTGCTTCTTTACTTTTCTCCGTCTCACTCCTGTGTCTTTCCTTTTCTCCGTCTCACTCCTGCTTCTTTCCTTTTCTCCGTCCCACTCCTGCTTCTTTCCTTTTCTCCGTCCCACTCCTGCTTCTTTCCTTTTCTCCGTCTCACTCCTGCTTCTTTCCTTTTCTCCGTCTCACTCCTGCTTCTTTCCTTTTCTCCGTCTCACTCCTGCTTCTTTCCTTTTCTCCGTCTCACTCCTGCTTCTTTCCTTTTCTCCGTCTCACTCCTGCTTCTTTCCTTTTCTCCGTCTCACTCCTGCTTCTTTCCTTTTCTCCGTCTCACTCCTGCTTCTTTCCTTTTCTCCGTCTCACTCCTGCTTCTTTCCTTTTCTCCGTCTCACTCCTGCTTCATTCCTTTTCTCCGTCTCACTCCTGCTCCTTCACTTTTCTCCGTCTCACTCCTGCTTCTCTCCTTTTCTCCGTCTCACTCCTGCTTCTTTCCTTTTCTCCGTCTCACTCCTGCTCCTTCACTTTTCTCCGTCTCACTCCTGCTTCTTTCCTTTTCTCCGTCTCACTCCTGCTTCTTTCCTTCTCTCCGTCTCACTCCTGCTTCTCTCCTTCTCTCCATCTCACTCCTGCTTCTCTCCTTCTCTCCGTCTCACTCCTGCTTCTCTCCTTCTCTCCGTCTCACTCCTGCTTCTCTCTTTTTCTCCGGCTCACTCCTCTGTTTCTCTCTACCTGTACCACTATCTTTCCTTTTCTTTCTACCGTCTTTTCGTGTCTAACTTGCCTCTAACTCTGTCATCTGTCGGCAGCGTAGCAATGTTTACCGCCGTGAATGCACAGACTTGATTGGCTGAGTAGTATCACCTGGGATGGCTTTACTCGCATGCAATTGGTCAATGCGCTTCCTCATCCGCTAAACCACTACCGTAATGACTACAAAAGCTGCGCCGGTTAAAAAACAGAAGCGCCTTCTGCGGCTGTAGGTCCGGGTCCGTATGGGACGGCTTCTGGGTCCGGACCCAGACCGCGGTCCGCCAGTTAGTGACCCCTGTACTAGAGAGAGAACTGGCAAGACATGGACAATTAATGTCCCCTATAAAAATGATCCCCATATATTGTAGATCTCCACAGCTCAAAAATGTCGTGTCTTTTAGGAGAAACGTGTTCATGGTGCTAAAGAAGAGTGAGGAAGAATTAAACCTGTTTTTTTTTATTTAAAATCGAGGAATTTAACTAAAAGGCAGGCACGTGCACAGATAGACCCCTAGTGGTGCTCAAGCACCAGCCCTTTTGCCCTGGATGAGAAAAGTGCCCCTTCTGCTGGAGTCCAATTTTTAGTGATAAATGAACCACAACATTAGCACTGAAAACATTACGTCGCAACTGGTCCGACTTTTCCTAAAAAATAAACTAAC
The DNA here is from genome assembly GCF_963576545.1 of Limanda limanda. Taxonomy (NCBI): domain Eukaryota; kingdom Metazoa; phylum Chordata; class Actinopteri; order Pleuronectiformes; family Pleuronectidae; genus Limanda; species Limanda limanda. The sequence continues at coordinate 1,082,044 of NC_083643.1, read as the reverse complement.
AAAAAACTCACGAAATCCGTGATTTCAAAGCCTTTCCAGCTGTTTACTGACGTTTGACATGTTTAATGAAGAGAGAGTGGGAGAGAGATACAGACAGACAGACAGACAGACAGACAGAGAGACAGACAGGCAGGCAGGCAGGCAGGCAGGCAGGCAGGCAGGCAGGCAGGCAGGCAGGCAGGCAGGCAGGCAGGCAGGCAGGCAGGCAGGCAGGCAGGCAGGCAGGCAGGCAGGCAGGCAGGCAGGCAGGCAGGCAGGCAGGCAGGCAGGCAGGCAGGCAGGCAGGCAGGCAGGCAGGCAGGCAGGCAGGCAGGCAGGCAGGCAGGCAGGCAGGCAGGCAGGCAGGCAGGCAGGCAGGCAGGCAGGCAGGCAGGCAGGCAGGCAGGCAGGCAGGCAGGCAGGCAGGCAGGCAGGCAGGCAGGCAGGCAGGCAGGCAGGCAGGCAGGCAGGCAGGCAGGCAGGCAGGCAGGCAGGCAGGCAGGCAGGCAGGCAGGCAGGCAGGCAGGCAGGCAGGCAGGCAGGCAGGCAGGCAGGCAGGCAGGCATTCGTTTTTTCAGGCAGTAAACTTCCTGATCGGTGAAGGTCGGTAGGTCGGTACCTTCAGATCTCCCCATGAAGATTTTCGCTGTTTCCATGAAAAGTCTCGAATCTGGGAAGAAGTCCTCGACTCTAACCAGTCTTGTGCCCTTAGTGTTGTGTAAAAACTTCAGGATTCCGGTGAAGGAGTAAACATCCCTCTCTCCATCCTTCTGCATGTTCTCCTGTGTTTCTGTTATAATGTCTTCTAACTCAGAGTAAGAACACGGTGGGTTTACCTTCGATACTTTTTTTGCTTGGTCACTATTTGTCTTGTTTTCTGGGTTTTTTCTTTTGGCTGAAAGTTTGAGAAGATCTTCATCCATCAAAGAATCCTCCTCCTCAGGAAGCTCTGCCTCTGCTCCTCTAGTGTCTGTGTGAGTGTTTCTGACCTCGTTCTCCTGATGAAGTCCGCAGGCAGGCAGGCAGGCAGGCAGGCAGGCAGGCAGGCAGGCAGAGAGACAGACAGCAAGGCAGGCAGGCAGATTTACTGTTCTACAAATTAGACAAGTTCAGTAGTTTTGTTTCAATTAAAATTAATTATTGAAATGAAAGGTAGATCTTAAGTTGTGCTACATGACAGTCTTGTGAGGTATATTGTGGTATATTATTAGTGTTGTGCTGCTTATGCTTCAACTCTGTCAGAAAAAAGTAAACAAAAATGTGTGTGTACTGTGTTGTCAGCTTTATAGAGATTATGTAAGTCACTCTTAATTATTATGCACAACATTGATTTATCTCATTTACAAAATTTGCATCATAATGCCAAGAAAAGACAGACTCCAAAAGCAGAAGGACAGGGAACTGCAACAAGCAGCTCAGGGTAGCAGCTCTCTTTTATATTGGATCAGGCCATCAACTAGTAAAACAAATGAGGAAGAATCAGTACGTTTTTTTGATTTATTATTATTATTTTTATTTTGATAAATAATTTGGCGATGGGTGCCCTTTTTTTTTGGTTTGAGCACCTGCCCCCCAAAATGTCTGTGCACGTGCCTACTACACGGTGCATGTTACATCAGGTAATATGAAATGTTTTGGCTGTGGGAAAGAGGGTCACCTGATCCGCTTGTGCCCAGAAAGAGCCGGTGAGAGCCAGTCGGCTTCCTCTGCACCGGCCCCCCCGCCTGCCTCGAGGGGGGCTGAGGCCTCTGTCCCGATGGAGCCACAGAGCGACACACCAGGTTCACGGGGGGAGAACAGTGAGGACGTCCATCAGGAGAACGAGGTCAGAAACACTCACACAGACACTAGAGGAGCAGAGGCAGAGCTTCCTGAGGAGGAGGATTCTTTGATGGATGAAGATCTTCTCAAACTTTCAGCCAAAAGAAAAAACCCAGAAAACAAGACAAATACTGACCAAGCAAAAAAAGTATCGAAGGTAAACCCACCCTGTCCTTACTCTGAGTTAGAAGACATTATAACAGAAACACAGGAGAACATGCAGAAGGATGGAGAGAGGGATGTTTACTCCTTCACCGGAATCCTGAAGTTTTTACACAACACTAAGGGCACAAGACTGGTTAGAGTCGAGGACTTCTTCCCAGATTCGAGACTTTTCATGGAAACAGCGAAAATCTTCATGGGGAGATCTGAAGGTACCGACCTACCGACCTTCACCGATCAGGAAGTTTACTGCCTGAAAAAACGAACGTCTAAAGTCCGAGCCCAAATGGCCAGTTAATGTTTAAACCCTGTATTTATTTATTTTTTTCCTGTGTCTGTTTTTGATCCTCTACATTTTTTGTCTAAAGAAACCCTCATCCTGGGGGGGCGCTTTCAGGCTCCAGCTCGTCCAAAGACTCCTGACTGGTCCTGGGGACCTGGTCTGGAGACCAGTAGCCCGTTTCTTTACTGGAGCGGTGTGGTGGACTGGGCAGAGTCCTGGTTTCTAATGGATGTACGTTGGACAATATCGCGTTTTTGTTTTACAAAGGACGACTCAAAGTGAGGAGAACGTTCCATGAGGACAGACTGAGGAACTGCCTCTCGTAACACTGAGCACCATGACGGGGAAAATTATGTATTATTTAATAAGTTCTGTAAGAAAAGATCATCAAGTTTTTTGATCATATTTTGGATTGAATATTGTTTTATTATGATGTGATATTTTTTGTGTTGTTCAAATGTTTGATATTTTGTAGTAACTTGTTTGTTGGAACTTCACTGAGAAAATAAAAGTGACTTAAAAAATCAAAATCTCTCTCTGACTCTCGAATATTCTCTCTCTCTCGCTCTCTCCCCCACTCTCCATCCCTCTCTCTCTCTGTCTCTCTCTCTCTCTCTCTCTCTCTCTCTCTCTCTCTCTCTCTCTCTCTCTCTCTCTCTCTCGCTCTGCCTCATGTAAACCTGTAGTTGTTCTACATGCATTTATGTATTGCTGATCTACACTGATGAGATCTAGACCTCATACTTATTACAGTGGGTGGATTAAAGACCTGAGTGGAGACGCACACATGAAATGGACCTTGCTTGTAAATACCTGGTTTGTGCATCTTATCAGTTCTCCCATGTAACTAATAATTATTATTCATGGTGATGTATAAATGTGACCTGACGTGGCAGAGTTCTGCAGATGGAGTCACACATTCAGCTCTAACACCAAATATAACAACCTTCAAATCACAGGAGGAAACATGGGTTAGGGTTAGCTTTCAGTTATTTTTCAAGTGGGAACTGGTTCAACAGGGAGGAGGAGCCTGAGAACAGGGATGAGCAGAAGGAAGGAAAGCGAGCCAACACACACACACACACACACACACACACACACACACACACACACACACACACATACAGTCACATACACACACACAGAGTCATGTGATTTCCAGTAACTGCAGAGAGTGGGAGGAGCCTCCAGTGAAAGTGTTTAGACTCGTTCTAACTTCAAGCAGCAGACGGAGGAGACGTGAAGTCTGAGGCTGGTGAGTGTTCAGCAACATTTATATTATTCATTCATATTATTTCACTGTCACTGACTCTGGGTCAGTTTTCTACTCGTGGACTTTAGAGAGAAGAAGATTCAGGATGAACTTCTGTCAGTCAATCAACAGTTTGACTCAACGCTGTGATTGGCTGAGTCCAACACATTAAACCTACAACTGTCTCAGGTTACCGTGACAACAGGGGAACAGTGTAGGAGGGTTGACTCTGTTATAATTGAAGAAACACTGAGTTTACGTACCTGGCTTCATTGTGTGTGTTTGAGCTCACAGTGTTTTTCACTGGATCCCAGAGACAGATGTGAACAGCAGGTCTGGATAAAAGACCCTTCAAAGAATTAATTAACAGAGTTAACTCACTGTTTCACTTTTTATCTTCATCTGTTCATCAAGTGTTTAATAACAGAACGTGTTTTCAAAATCATACTGTACAGTCACCTGAGTGTGTGTGTGTGTGTGTCCTTGCTTGGTATTTTTGGGTGTGTTTATTGAACAGACTGGTTTGTCCTGATTCCTTTGAGCTCACAGTATTTTTCCTCTCAGACTGAAGATGAGTGGTTATGAGGAGGAAGAGGAGAGAGCAGAGTCTCCAGGGTTCAGCTGTTTGTCTCTGAAGAGTGACCGGTCCATGGTACCTCCTCTAAACTTCAGTAATGAACCTGGACCCTCACACACAGAGTAAGAGACCTGCTACAAACATGTGGACCTCCAAACTGAATCCTCAGAGAAGGAACCAGTGAATGATGTGTTCTGAATAAAAACATGTTTGTGTTTGCAGAGGTCAGGACCAGAGACTGAGAGCAGAGTCTCCAGGGTCCAGCTGTCTGTCTCTGAAGAGTGACTGGTCCATGAGACATCCTCTAAATTTCAGTAATGAACCTGGACCCTCACACACAGAGTAAGAGCATGTTTCTACTGTGACCTGCTCTGAAGAGGATCTAGTTTCCTCTAGTGTGGCCCCTGCATTAGGACACAGCTTCAGTGAAGTTGGTGACTTATCTCTTAGAATCACTCAAAGAGCTCAGACCTCCACCAAGAACCAACACGCTCCTTATGAAACCAATCTGGTTCACAGACCACACCCTTCCACCAAGTTTACTGGTAATCTGTTGTTTTTTATAATCCCACTAACGAACCAACCAACACACAAACATACTGGGTGAAAACAAAACCTCCTTGACAGAAGTAATGACAACCTGTGACTGTGACATGTGAGTTATCAGGACATGTCTTCACAGGGAGAGGAAGAGGAGTCATGTTTCTGAGGAGGAGCAGTCGTCCTGCTGTGCTTCGTGTCAGGACGTCCTGAAGGATCCAGTCTCCACCAGCTGTGGACACTGGTTCTGCAGACAGTGCATCACCTCATACTGGGACCAGTTTGGTTCTTCAGGAGACTCCTCCTGTCCCCAGTGTGGAAAAAGATCCAGAACAGGAGCTGGAGCTCAGACAGCCGGTCAGAGCAGCACTGTACATGTGTCTGCTGATGTCTTCACTTCTGACAACAGCACATGTGGTTTTATTTTGTTCCTTCATACAGCATCAACATTTAACATCGTTAGAAAAGTACAAAGTTAAAAAGCTTTTATTTTCTGTAGTTTTTCTGTATCTGATGAAAACAATCAGCAGATTCTCAGATTCTCTGTCTCTGACATTTTTTCTTGTCTTTCAGCAGATCGTGGTCTGCAGGAGGTTTTAGATGAACATCAGCTCAGTCTGAGGAGGAGATGTGAACATGTGACTGAAGGAAGTGATGAAACAGGAAGTAGAACCCTCCTCAACAGGATCTACACTGAGCTCTACATCACAGAGGGACAGAGTGAAGAGGTTAATACTCAACATGAGGTGAGGCAGCTTGAGACGGCTTCCAAGATGAAGATCCTCCACGACACTCCCATCAGGTGCCACGACATCTTTAAAGCCTCCACTGACCAGCAGAGCAGCATCAGAGTCGTCCTGACCAATGGCGTCGCTGGCGTTGGAAAAACCTTCTCGGTGCAGAAGTTCTCTCTGGACTGGGCAGAGGGTTTAGAAAACCAGGATGTGGGTCTGCTGACTGTGCTTTCGTTCAGGGAGCTGAACCTGGTGAAGGACCAGCAGCACAGTCTCCTCACGCTGCTCCGTGTTTTCCATCCAGCGTTACAGAAGCTCACGGCAGAGACGCTCGCTGTCTGTAAACCTTTGTTCATCTTTGACGGCCTGGATGAAAGCAGACCTTCTCTGGACTTCAACCACAGGGAGCTTGTGTCTGAGGTCACACAGAGGTC
>NC_083643.1:1028762-1071262 GCF_963576545.1 Limanda limanda | reverse complement strand
TAAAGGGACGGATAAGAGAAGTTTAAATCAACGTCTGGTTGGTTCAGTTGATCTCTAACTCACCCAGAACATCTCAATGTCTCCAGACTCATCCTGTCCCCAAAACACCAGATGACCTCAGTCAGCTTCCTGGAGACAGGTCCGTGTGTGTGTCCTCAGAGACAGTGAGACAGTGTGTGTCCTCAGAGACAGTGAGTGCCCTCAGAGACAGTGTGTGTCCTCAGAGACAGTGTGCGTCCTCAGAGACAGTGTGTGTCCTCAGAGACAGTGTGTGTCCTCAGAGTCATTGAGACAGTGTGTGTCCTCAGAGAAAGTGTGTGTCCTCAGAGACAGTGAGACAGTGTGTGTCCTCAGAGTCAGTGTGTGTCCTCAGAGACAGTGAGACAGTGTGTGTCCTCAGAGTCAGTGAGACAGTGTGTGTCCTCAGAGTCAGTGTGTGTCCTCAGAGCCAGTGAGACAGTTTGTGTCCTCAGAGACAGTGAGTGCCCTCAGAGACAGTGTGTGTCCTCAGAGACAGTGCGTCCTCAGAGACAGTGTGTGTCCTCAGAGACAGTGTGTGTCCTCAGAGTCAGTGAGACAGTGTGTGTCCTCAGAGACAGTGAGTCAGTGTGTTTCATCAGAGACAGTGAGACAGTGTGTGTCCTCAGAGACAATGAGACAGTGTATGTCCTCAGAGACAGTGTGTGTCCTCAGAGTCAGTGAGACAGTCTGTGTCCTCAGAGTCAGTGAGACAGTCTGTGTCCTCAGAGACAGTGTGTGTCCTCAGAGACAGTGTGTCTTCTTCTCTTCCACTCGTCTTGTTAGTAAACAATAGATTCAGATCTCGTGGCCTCGAGTTATTTGTCTCGTTCACACGTTATTATGTCGTGGTCACGTAATATATTTTTACCAGATGCCACCAGGGGGCGCTGTAACTTACACAAGCTGGACCACAGCTGACAGCCTCACACGAGGGACAGAGACGGTGTCGTCTTCATCTGATCTGAGACAGTTTGTCCTCTCAGTTCATCAGTGAAGAACTGATCAGGTGGATCTTTGTCACAGCTCTGAGATCAGTGGGACTGAAGCCTCTCCTCATCACCATGGTAACCAGGAGCTCTTTCTACAGAGCAGAACCTCTGCTGAGGTCCATCTGTCTCATCTGGTCCCAGTTTGTCAGAAGCAGATGTTCATCAACACACAGTGAAACATGTCTTCACCTGTAACAGCAGTAAATCCACCTCTCAGGTGTCCACTCTGCACTTTGACATGCAGAGGACACACACTGAGCTCTTAGCGTGTTCATTCCAACACGTGAACATGAAGCAGAGAGGAAGCTGCTCCACCTCTGAACAGGACTGAAGTCCCTGCTGCTCTTTCTACTGGATGTGCTGCATCACTGACTCACAGCTGATGAAGTGAGTCTCTGTGACACTGATGTCTTCTTCTCTCAACAGGTGGAAGGGGTGGTCTCAGTGGATGTCAGTGTGAAGAGGACAGTGTGTGTGGACGGAGGCTGAGCTGTGTCCTGAGGATCCAGAGGCTGAAGCAGCAGCAGCTTGTGTGTAGTCTCCAATCTACACAACCCCTAATCTGCATGTGTTTGTGAGATGAAGCTGGAGCACCTGGAGAAAACACGTGGAGAACATGCAGACTCCACACAGTAAGTGTTGGAATTTCAAACTTTTTAACTATAGTCTGTGTCTTATTGAACTCTAAACAAATAAAGATGAGTAGTTTTAGCTAGATATAAGGCCTTAGTAGAAATGATTTAATAATAACCTTTTCCTCTCCTAAGGTTTAATCTACAAAAATTGTGTGTGTGTCACAAGTATGGTCAGTCTCACAGCTGTCCTGATAGGAGAGTCTAGAGAGAGTTTGTTATGGTTAAATTGGTGCAGCCGAGATGGCAAGGAGCAAGACATTTTCTACTCAAGGCTAAATTACGAGAGACAACATCAGACTAGCTGGATAGAGTTGCCAAGCAACCGGCAGAGTAGCGTAGGAGCCCATGACAGAGAGCTGCTGCTATGTCACTTCCTGGATTCGGAGACAAGAGGCGTGGGACTGCGGCTAGACCAATAAGGGAGATCCAAAGTGATTTGCGGTGACACCCCTCCAATATTTTTAACCAATCACATCAAATCTACTGTTATAACTATACCAAACCCCTGCTGTTCGGGGCCATTTTCAACTTCCTACTGCTAACTTAATTAGCATAGGCTGTGATAATTGTCCATAGCTATGTTTGTTCAACTTTTCATTATTTCTTAATAAACACTTTAATTACACCAGACTCTTCTCATATATTAAGGATAAAGAACACGCTTTGACAGAAGACCCATCTGAAGACTATTAAAGACTGTGTGTCCTCTGTGTCCTCTGTGTCCTCTGTCCTCTGTGTCCTCTGTGTCCTCATCTCCTCTGTGTCCTCTGTGTCCTCGTCTACTCTGTGTCCTCTGTGTCCTTGTGTCCTCTGTGTCCTCTGTGTCCTCGTCTCCTCTGTGTCCTCTGTGTCCTTGTCCTTATGTCCTTGTGTCCCCTGTGTCCTCTGTGTCCTCTGTGTCCTCGTGTCCTCTGTGTCCTCAGTTTCCTCTGGTTCCTCTGTGTCCTCTGTGTCCTCGTGTCCTCTGTGTCCTCGTGTCCTCTTGTTCCTCTGTGTCCTTGTGTCCTCTGTGTCCTCTGTGTCCTCGTGTCCTCTGTGTCCTCTGTGTCCTCGTGTCCTTGTGTCCACTGTGTCCTCTTGTTCCTCTGGTTCCTCTGGTTCCTCTGGTTCGTCTGTGTCCTTGTGTCCTCTGTGTCCTCGTGTCCTCGTGTCCTCTGGTTCCTCTGGTTCCTCTGTGTCCTTGTGTCCTCTGGTTACTCTGTGTCCTCTGTTGGGACTGAGGTCCCAGTGATCTGACTTATAACAAAGAGTCGTAAAACTTGGGGAATCACCTCAGGAAACCCCTCACAATAAAATTCCAGCATGGAGATCTTATCTCCATGTGAGAGAAAATCACTTCCTGGGTCCCCCACTGTAAACCGCCCCTTGGGGCCAAATTCTGATAGTTAATTTGCCGGGGGCCACACTGACCCCTGACCCCTCCTCCCAGGGGGAAGTCACCTAGAACATGACTTAAATAGGCTGAGCTCACAGAAACCTTTCTCTTTTTACTCCGATGCTGATGTGACAACGAGACCCCCCCCCCGGGGTCTCACCAGTTAACCCAGCAACTTAAGGAGGCAACTAACTCTTTGTCCTCTTTTTCTACTCCAACGCTGAAGTTACCACTTGGCCTCCCGAGGCTTTACCAGACGACTCAGTAAACTAATGGAGGCAATAAGACGTTTGTTTCAATTCATTTCATTCATTTATTCTTTTATCTTAGTCGACGTTTTTATTTTGAAAAAGACTTTTCCTGTTTTTACTTGGAAATATCAAACAGGAAATTGCTCGCTGGACGATTTCAGACTGATTCATTTTTCCCCACGGACTTTACTTTTGTTTTCCCAACGATCTACCAACGGCTTCAAACCAGCCGTCCCCTGCAGAAGCGCGAGATTCATTCCGCTGAGGAGCACGAGCTCCACATCCCTGAAGAAGAAGGACGACGTTCATCCCGTCACGGAGCACGAGAAAATCCGCTCCTTGTCCGGTCCAGCGGCCGAGCTCCGGAGCTCCGCTCGTGAGAGAGACCACGTGATTCACTGGCCCCCGACACATTCGCGCCGAGGCGCAGACACACCGCGAGGGTGGTACAGTAAGAGACTTGATTATCTGGGCAGATGTTAGTTTTAATACGTAGCGTATTGATTTAATACTTGAGTGTATTTTGTTGATGGAACCTCCGTGTTCCATTGTTTTAGCCGGCCACTACTCCGAGCCGCTACTTCCGGTTTCCGGTTTGATCGCAATGTTTTGTGTTGCAGTGAATAGGGCCGCGAGAAGCGCCTCCGCCCGCACTGTTAACGTCTGTGTGAGTCTGCAGTGATTTCACCGATCAGAACCTCGGCCCACAACGTTCGCTTGAGGGCTGAGGGCTGAATCACTGTTAATCTATCTCTGGCGTGTTTTTAAGAGCTTCTTTGAACTCTCCTTACATGTTTTCTCTCTCTCTCTCTCTCTCTCTCTCTCTCTCCTTCTAAACCGACCTATACACACTTCCTATCTGTATTTATAATACAGTTCATGTCACATAGTTAAATCTATGCTTAGAGAGGCTGAACACATCTGGAAACCATTCGGCCCCCAAAGCCAAGCAGAGATAAGAATTCTCTTTGTCTGAAATTTCCTTTGTGTAATTCATGTGACGACCACCAGTGTGCGCTCCGGCCACATGGTGTCATTAACATAGACTCCATCTTGAATAACGCAAGTTAACCCACCATTTTGAGTCTATTATTGCCACGCCTCTGCTCTCTCTCTCCTCCCATCCTGGCTCTAAATTCATAACGGCTCCGCCATCTTGTTTTGTAGTCAATCCGACATTTTGAGAGTTTTTAGGCCTTGATTCCACGAATCATGATCGGTCGCCATCTTAGATGTGACTGCGTCATCGCCACGCCCCCTTTCTTTTCTCTCGCTCTCTCGCTCTCTCACACACACACACACACACACCCACACACACACACACACACAGACACTTTGATAGACACAGACAGATACACACACACAGAGACACATAGATGGACCAGAGGTTACATGCGTGTTCTAAATTGTGATAAGCTGCTGTTGTTATCTTTGAAATATGGGAGTTTGTTAAAATGATAAATCATTAAATAACACTAACTTTATTTCACATACACACACATAGACACACATACACAGAGAGACACTTTGACACAGACACACACACACAGAGACAGACATACATAGGTAGACCGCAGGTTGTCCATGTATTTTCTGAATTGTGATAAGTGCTGCTGCTGTGTTTATCTTTGAAATATTGGAGCTTGTTAAAATGATAAATCATTGAATAACATTATAACTTTATTTCCCCTTTTTAATAAATACTTTTGTAATTAAAGTATCTGTAGTCTGTGATTATTTGTGCATAAGTGTGTGAATACAGCTGGATTATGATTGCCTGTGCTCGAACTTAGAAGCCTTCACTGTTTATTAAGTAATCGTTAATATTAAAATATAGACATTATTCATTTGACATTTATCATTATGAGACTGATAATTATAGCTTGACATCGTTGGTCCCTGGAAACCAGGGTGGTGCCCCCCTTTCTCAATTATTAATATAGATAGTATTATTCTTAAATTGATAATTTTATTGTTTTTGACTAATTATTTTCATCATTCTTGGTTGATAACCTTATCATTGTTAATTGATAGCTTGTACTTTCTAATTGATAATTCCTATTTTCTCATTAGTGGTTTTATTGTTATTTGATTACTGATCATCTTCAATTAATAATTTAATTATTTTTGATAGATAATTTTTATTATTTTAATAATCACATTTCATGATTATTAATAATTAGCCAACGTCAAGTCTACTCCTATTGCACAACACCTCTGTGTCCTCTGGTTCCTCTGTGTCCTCTGTGTCCTCGTCTCCTCTGTGTCCTCTGTCCTCTGGTTCCTCATGTCCTCTGTGTCCTCGTGTCCTCTGTGTCCTCTGGTTCCTTTGTGTCCTCTGTGTCCTCTGTGTCCTCTGTGTCCTCTGTGTCCTCTGTCCTCTGTGTCCTTGTGTCCTCTGTGTTCTTGTCTCCTCTGTGTCCTCTGGTTCCTCATGTCCTCTGTCCTATGTGTCCTCTGTGTCCTGGTGGACAGGAGGACGGACTCTTCACGATGGCAGCAGGCAGGCTGAGCTTCAGGAACATCACCGCCCTGGCTCCGATGGTGCGGGTCGGGACTCTGCCCATGAGGCTGCTGGCGCTGGACTACGGAGCCGATGTGGTTTACTGCGAGGTGAGACGGGGGGGGGGGGGTGATGTGTCTCATGGCAGCGTTGTGAACTCTGTCCCCCGTCTGTTTCAGGAGCTGATTGACATCAAGATGGCCCAGTGTCACAGAGTGGTGAACGGTAAGAATCTCCTTCTCTTCCAGTGTCTTCAGGACCAGTTCCCATGTGGTTTCTGTCCCTCACTGAGACGAGAACCTGCTGTAGATGCCTTCAGCTCAGATCTCAGTCTTTGTGCCGTGTTCCGTCAGAGGTTCTGCACACGGTGGACTTCGTGGCTCCGGACGATCGAGTGGTGTTCAGGACCTGCGAGAGGGAGAAGGGCCGAGTGGTCTTCCAGATGGTGAGACACTCAGGCACTGATGGTTTCTCTGGAACACGCTGCTGCTGCAGAGCCAGTGAGATTCTTCTTCTTCTCTTTCCAGGGGACGGCCGATCCAGACCGAGCGCTGACCGTGGCTCGACTCGTGTGAGTTCACTGACGCATCTCCAGCACAAACCGAACAGAGGAGAAGAAGAAGCTGGAGCTGCTTCCAGCTTTCAAACAACACACCTAGGATTTATCAGTCCTGTCAGAACACAGATTATTATCATGAAGATCTTTTCTCTGAGAAAACAATTCATATTTTAAAGAACGATTTCTTCCTTGGGTCGTTTTTGTGTAAACCTGCCGACAAGTTGAGGTCGAGATTTCTTGTAGAAAGATGAAATTAAAGGACAAAGCATTTAGAAAGAAATGTCAAATAATTAGAGAATAAAAAATTAACGTATGAAAGTAATTGTTGTGTTATTGTCTGAAGTTGTGAAACTTGTGGCTCAGGGAGAAGGACGTGGCCGCCGTGGACGTGAACATGGGCTGTCCGAAGGAATTCTCCACTAAGGTGAGCTACTGTCCACCGACCTCCTGCTGTGACCTCTGACCTCACTGACCTCTGACCTCTGCTGTCCTGCAGGGCGGGATGGGAGCTGCTCTTCTCAGCGACCCTGACAAGATCGAGGCGGTACGTTATCCACTCAAATATCAATCGTATCATATATGGATGAAAAAGACAATTCTTTAGTGTTTCAGTTTCCTGCCTCTGATCCTCAGATCCTCAGGAAGCTGGTCACAGGCGTTTCCATCCCAGTGACGTGTAAGATCCGGATCCTTCCTTCGGTAAGAAACAAAGAACCGTCTCTTCATAGCTTCCTTCTCGACCCCGACGACACATTCATTCTATTGTTCTTCGTTAGTTACAGAATTAGGAATAGAACTAGAAGCTCAGAATATAGAATGAAGACATTGACTGAAGTTTGTTTTGATCTTTGATTTAAAGTTAGCGACTGCCTGAGCCTTATTGTTGTTTCTGTTAAGTGTATTTTACAAAGTGTTTTTTAAATCTGTCTACTTTCATGTTTGTTTCCTTCTGTAGATAATAAATATATTATTTAACCCACAATTGCAACTAAAAGTTGACTGTTGATAACTCTGGTTCCAGTTGGAGGAAACGATCCGACTGGTTCAGAGGATCCAGAGGACGGGCGTCACTGCTGTTGCCGTCCACGGCCGGTAAACCACTTCTCCTCAGACAGAGATATTAATATTAGTTTAAAAGGATCTGAAGTTAGATATTATTTCCATGTGTTGGAGTGAAGATATGAATATAACAGTGACCTGATGTGACCTCTGCTGATGTGTTCAGGTTGAAGGAGGAGCGTCAGAGACACCCGCTCCACTGTGACTACATCCAGGCCGTCGCTCGGGCTGTTTCCATCCCCGTCATCGCCAAGTAAGGTCACCGCGGCTCTGATGAGCAGCAGCAACATGAACTCGTCTGCTCCTGGTTCAGACTCGTCGTGGCAATTTCATACAAACCCACTCGAGCCGACGAGGAACGAGACACAACTTCTCTTACAGTATTGTCGCACTTTAATGCTCAGAGCATGATGCATACAACAAAGGTTAGTTTGTAATATGCACAGCGATGGGAAGCAGTTCTTTGTCTTTACACATTTGGCTCCTCCCTCCAACTCTGGTTGGGGTTGTTACAAAGTCAAAGGTCGGGATCTTCTGATGAAATCTAAACAACGATGCCTAGTTAAAGCAATCAGTCCACGATTCATTCAGTAGAACAGGATACAGCAGGATCAAGGTTACAGTGTATGAGATTCAATCAGGATCAATCAAAGGGGAAATAAACATGATCATATTGTGGTCACATGTTACATTTCCCTTCCAGACTTTAACCCGTTAATTAACTCTGAGGTTTGTGAAATCAATAATCTGCAGCTCGTCCCTCTTCAGGTTTTACCCCGAATGAGACGGTCAACATGTTTTTATTGTTTAATTTCTGTAATATTCGTCTTGCTTCAAGGAGGAACTAGCTTTAAGAATTTAAATATAAATCGTTAATTTTCTCTATGTTGTTTCTCCGTTCAGACGTTCGGGGAGAAGCTTCTTGGAATGTTCTCCGTCATCATGCCCATCTCCGTGGCCCTGTTCACCTTCGGAGGAATCAACGGTTACCTGTTCACCTCCTCCAGGTTAGCCCCGCCTCCTGCCCCGCCCCCTGCCCCGCCTCCTGCCATGTCATGCTGTTGTTTCTGCTCCGTGTGGCCGCTGACGGTTCAGTGGCTGTTTCTGTCCACAGGTTGTGTTTCTCCGGGGCCAGAGAGGGTCACCTGCCGAGCCTGCTGGCCATGATCCACTATAAGTACTGCACGCCCATCCCCGCCCTGCTGTGCTGCGTACGTACAGGCTCCGCCCCCTGGTCCCCCCTGTGTCTTGGAACCAACACGTCTGAGTCAGTGTCTCTGGATGTTCTGGATCTTCTCCTGCAGCTTAGTGGTAAAATGTGTGTAACATGTCAGAGTCCATGTGAGGAACCAGCAGGACAATGTGTGGAAGCTTCCCAGAGAGCGAGTGGACGTGTGGACGAGGTTTCTAACACGTGACGTGAAACTGGAAGAACACAAAGATCTCAGGATGAAGAAGAGGAGCCGGACACGTAGAAGACGAAGACGTCCACTTGGAAACACGAGGAGATTCCAGATCTTCTGGTGATGAGGCCGACGCCGTGTGGAGGAGCTGGAAACAACAACACTGATCTTTCCACAGCAGAGTTTATACGTCATGTCCCGCCTCCTGCTGCTCTACAGGCTCCGCCCCTGCTGCTCTACAGGCTCCGCCTCTCGCCTGGATGTTCCCACATGTTCCTGTTTGAACGAGTCGGACCCGACAACCTGCTGCTGCTTCACAAACACTAACTACAGAGAAAGTCCAGACAACATTTACACAGTGCTGGTTTGAAACAGTCACATGTGATTATTCATATTTTCACACACCTAGTTGTTGTGTGTTGATAAACAACACAACTTCCTTTACACTTGTGTCCAATGTGTCCCAGTGTGTCTCTGAACACTGTCCCGATGTGGTTCCATCACGTTCCGCCCTCAGTGCGTCTCAGGTGCATCTACAGTCTGATCACGTTTTAATGCAGCTGTGAACTTCTGCTGAGTTTTGCTGCAGTTTGAATTACTCATAACGATTTTCCTCCAAAAGGAAAGTTTGCAAAGTTAATTCTGTATTTTGAATCCAAGTCTTTAACAGACCTGGAGTCAGTGTAAAGATCTGAGATCTGCAGTGATATCATTTACTGAAGAAAATCCCGACGCATCCAATCGCTGATTTAAAAAGTATTTTCATCGTCTTATCTCCTAGAACCTGGTTCAATAATCCAAAACCAGGATATGAATCTATGGAGGAATGAACCGTCCTCAGAATCTAAAGAATCTGTCCGATCCTGTGCGTCATGTGACTCCTGGGGATGATGTCATCAGTTTTAATAAATCCAACTGTCTCAGGATGAAGCTACGACGCAGGACTTCTGGAACAATATGTGTAAAGTGACTTGGTGTGAAAAGGCCTTTACTGGGGAAAATGTATATTTAATATTGTTTATTAACTGATTCACCATATTAGACTTTAATATATGTTGCGAGTGCCTATTGTTGTGTGTTTTGCATTTTGCACTTTGGTCTTCTACACAAGTTCCTCTCGTCAGTGAAGGAGCCAGGGGGCGCTGTGTGCCCGAGGCCGAGATCCAGCTTATTAACCGTTAACCCACCAGCTGAGTGTTCATCTGATTTACTGTGAACAGACGTAGAAACTTTCTCACAGGTTATGTTTTTACAAAATAAGAGTCTAATGTTATTAAAGTATGTGACTGAGAGAGAACTGGTTCGTCCGCGTCGTGCCTGAATCTCTCTGATCTCTGACCTGTGATTTAACAGACGTGTCACATGACACATGTTGTTTCTAACTGAGCCCATCGTCTTAGTCCAATAATTATTTTAGTCTTTTACACTGATTTGATAAATAAAAACGAGGATATGTTAAGACAGATTTGTGTGAGACACGTATTTCAAACCACAGCAGTGGATGTTCGTGCTCAGATGTTTGTGTTTGAATGAAAACAGGTTTATTGTGAAAAGAGTTAAAATCCAAACTCACTTGTTTCAGCACAAAACGTCTCTGGTTTTAATTTGTTCTTCTGATTCGAGCGAGTTGAATAAAATCTGTGTCTCAAAACCACGAAGCATCTGAACTGTGTGTAAATCAAAAGTGATTAAAGATGGATGACGTGAAGACTCCCAGGACTGAAGCCAATCGCCCCCTGGTGGCAGACTGCAGTACAGGTCATACACCCCCACCTCCTCCATGTTAACAGATGGGACACGGGCTAAACAAAAACAAAAGAAACTAAATCTGAGTAGAAGTTAAATAAATGTTTAGTCCAGGTGGAAAGGGATGGTTGATTCAGCCCTTAAGACCGGAGTCCGCCGATCTTCTCGCTCTCCATCTTGTCTCGGTTGCATGTGTATCCTCCAACACACACACACACACACACGTGTCTCCTCACAGGTTCCCTGATCGTGGAACCTCTTCAAGCATGTAAAGCACTTTTCAACAAACTCTGGGTATTGCTTTTTAAGTCTTAACATATCTTTGTAACACATGTTTTTTAGCAGCCAAACTTCTTCGCTCTCCTCTTTCCTTTTGTTTGTCCTTTTGCTTCTCTCGAGTCTCCTCCCTCACTTCCCTTTTATACTCTATTATGTGCCTCCCCTTCCTGTCACCTTCGCAGAGGGAAAATCTCTTAAAGGGGAAAGCACTCTCACCTGTCTTAAAGGGAAAGCGTTTTTAGTCAGAAGACTTTTAATATTTCTCCATTAAATTATCTTTAACATGGGTTTTAACTGACTTTAAGTTAATAACATGTATGGATTTTAACCAGTTTCACTTATTTAATTATTTAATGGGCTATTTATCTTTTTATACACTTACAATACATTTTTATATTTATTTATTTCACATTTATCTATATTATAACTATTAAATAAGGGCAACATTAATGTGGACTATTTATTTATTTAGTATACATTGCAATGCATATTTATTTATTTCAAGTATATCTATATTATTACTTTTATAATATGAGAGATATTAATATGGGTTACACACAACGTCCATTATTAACTAAGTACATGATCCTAAGTTTGTTATCTACATCATAACATAACAATAAAACATGAACTGTGAACCAGTTCATCTTCATGGGTATGAACTGGACTTTGAACTGGTTTCAAGAGTGAACTGGTTCCACAGGGAGGAGGAGGAGCCTGAGAACAGGGAGCGGTCAGACTCCATTTTCACCTGGACGAGCAGAAGGAAGGAAAGTGAGCAGGTGAGTGTGAACACAACTTTCTGAAAGTTTTCCTGTGTCACTCTCACACCTGCTGTTAACATCCGTCTGCTGATCACATGACTCTAAGTTTGTCAGTTCACACCTGGTGACAGACGTCATGTGATCGGATCCCAGAGACAGATGTGAACAGCAGGACTGGATCAAAGAGCCTTCAAAGGACTAATTAACAGAGTTAACTCACAGTTTCACTTTTTATCTTCATCTGTTCATCAAGTGTTTAATAACACAACGTGTTTTCACAATCATACGTTACAGCAGTGGTCACCAACCAGTGGAGAGTCTTCACTGTGGATCCCAGTCAAGCTCTGGACTCACTGGCTGAGGTGTGAGGAGCATCGACCTGCAGAGCCAGGTACACACACACACACACACACACACACACACACACACACACACACACACTCACACACACACACACACACACACACACACACACACACACACACACACACTGATGTGCTCTCAGTGTTACTGTCTATAAAGTTCTGTAATTCATTTCCAGCCTTTATGACGTGAAAATGATACTAGATGTTGAGTTTCCTTCTCTTAGTGGCCGGGGGTTGAAGGACACATGAACTTTTACAAGCTTGTATTAATTAACTTTAATGTAGTTGATTGAGTTGAGTGGAGATGAGAAAATGCTCAAGTTGCAAAAATACTTTTTGAGAGAGACAGAGAGAGAGAGAGAGAGAGAGAGAGAGAGAGAGAGAGAGAGAGAGAGAGTGAGACTCTTGTCCTTCCTGAGGTTTCTGATGTGATCACTGTATTTCCTTGTATTTAAGAAGTCCTGTGTATTCAAATAAATACCAGTACTACAAACTATGAAGCCCTGCATCTATTTCACGTTAAAACATTTAAAAATAAATGAATTGATTCAGTCGACAGAAACGCTGGAGTGCTTTTATTTTGAAATGTGTCGGCTACAGGAAGTGTTGCAAATATTTGTATTTGTGACGTTTTCAACATATAAACATTGAAAGTGTGAAAGATCATTTCACTGAGTTCTGCTGTAAACTGAGCGCAGAACCAGAAGGAAATAGACCAGACCTTGAATATCTAGAAGAGCAGCGCGGCCTGAACCACAACTGAGCCGCAGCCGGCCCGGTGCAACATGGACGAGGACACTTCAGAGCAAGTTGGACCCTCACACACAAAGTAAGAGACCTGCTACAAACATGTGAAGCTCCAAACTGAATCCTCAGAGAATGAACCAGTGAATGATGTGTTCTGAATAAAAACATGTTTGTGTTTGCAGAGGTCAGGACCACAGACTGAGAGCAGAGTCTCCAGGGTCCAGCTGTCTGTCTCTGAAGAGTGACATGTCCAAACATTATCCTCCAGACATCAGTAATGAACCTGGACCCTCACACACAGAGTAAGAGACTGTTTCTCCTGTGACCTGCTCTGAAGAGGATCTAGTTTCCTCTAGTGTGGCCCCTGCATTAGGACACAGCTTCATTGAAGTTGGTGACTAATCTCTCAGAATCACTCAAAGAGCTCAGACCTCCACCAAGAACCAACACGCTCCTTATGAAACCACTTTGAAATCCACTAGAGACTCATTCTGATTTGGATCTGCACCAAATTCCACACACTGGTAAACATATGTCCTCTGAACATGTCTGTGAAAGAGGACCCCCCCCCCCGATCTGTTTCACAGGCCACAACCTTCCACCAAGTTTACTGGTAATCTGTTGTTCTTTATAATCCCACTAACGAACCAACCAACACACAAACATACTGGGTGAAAACAAAACCTCCTTGACAGAAGTAATGACAACCTGTGACTGTGACATGTGAGTTATCAGGACATGTCTTCACAGGGAGAGGAAGAGGAGTCATGTTTCTGAGGAGCAGCAGTCGTCCTGCTGTGCTTCGTGTCAGGACGTCCTGAAGGATCCAGTCTCCACCAGCTGTGGACACTGGTTCTGCAGACAGTGCATCACCTCATACTGGGACCAGTCTGGTTCTTCAGGAGACTCCTCCTGTCCCCAGTGTGGACAAAGATCCAGAACAGGAGCTGGAGGTCAGACAGCCGGTCAGAGCAGCACTGTACATGTGTCTGCTGATGTCTTCACTTCTGACAACAGCACATGTGGTTTTATTTTGTTCCTTCATACAGCATCAACATTTAACATCGTTAGAAAAGCACAAAGTTAAAAGCTTTTATTTTCTGTAGTTTTTCTGTATCTGATGAAAACAATCAGCAGATTCTCAGATTTTCTGTCTCTGACATTTTTTCTTGTCTTTCAGCAGATCGTGGTCTGCAGGAGGTTTTAGATGAACATAAGCACAGTGTGAGGAGGAGATGTGAACATGTGACTGAAGGAAGTGATGAAACAGGAAGTAGAACCCTCCTCAACAGGATCTACACTGAGCTCTACATCACAGAGGGACAGAGTGAAGAGGTTAATTCTCAACATGAGGTGAGGCAGCTTGAGACGGCTTCCAAGAAGAAGATCCTCCACGACACTCCCATCAGGTGCCACGACATCTTTAAAGCCTCCACTGACCAGCAGAGCAGCATCAGAGTCGTCCTGACCAACGGCGTCGCTGGCGTTGGAAAAACATTCTCGGTGAAGAAGTTCACTCTGGACTGGGCAGAGGGTTTAGAGAACCAGGATGTGGGTCTGCTGACTGTGCTTTCGTTCAGGGAGCTGAACCTGGTGAAGGACCAGCAGCACAGTCTCCTCACGCTGCTCCGTGTTTTCCATCCAGCGTTACAGAAGCTCACGGCAGAGACGCTCGCTGTCTGTAAACCTTTGTTCATCTTTGACGGCCTGGATGAAAGCAGACCTTCTCTTGACTTCAACCACAGGGAGCTTGTGTCTGAGGTCACACAGAGGTCATCAGTCAACGTGCTGCTGACAAACCTCATCCGGAGGAATCTGCTTCCCTCGGCTCTCGTCTGGATAACCTCCAGACCAGCGGCGGCCAATCAGATCCCTCCTGCATGTGTTGACAGGGTCACAGAAGTACGAGGCTTCACTGAGGCCCAGAAGGAGGAGTACTTCAGGAGGAGATTCAGTGATGAAGAGCTGTGCAGCAGAATCATCTCACACATCAAGACATCCAGGAGCCTCCACATCATGTGTCAAATCCCAGTCTTCTGCTGGATCAGTGCTACAGTTCTGGAGCACATGTTGACCACAGACCAGAGAGGAGAGCTGCCCAAGACCCTGACTGACCTGTACTCACACTTCCTGCTGGTTCAGACAAAGAGGAAGAACAACAAGTACGGTGAGGGACATGAGACGAGTCCACAGCAGCTGACGGAGGCTGACAGGGACGTTCTCCTGAAGCTGGGGAGGCTGGCACTTAAACATCTGAAGAAAGGAAACATCATGTTCTACCAAGAAGACCTGGAGCGGTGTGGTCTTAATGTCACAGAGGCCTCCGTGTACTCAGGAGTTTGTACTGAGATCTTCAGAAGAGAGTGTGTGGTCTTCCAGAAATCAGTCTACTGCTTTGTTCATCTGAGCGTTCAGGAGTTCCTGGCTGCAGTCTACATGTTCCACTGCTACACCGAGAGGAACAGAAAAGAACTAAACAACTTCTTGGGAACATATAGGAACAGAGACAGTACCTTCTCCCTGGATGACCTCCTGAAGAGAACCATGAAGAAATCCCTCACCAGTACAAATGGTCATCTGGACCTTTTTGTTCGCTTCCTTCACGGCCTCAGTCTGAAGTCCAACCAGAGAGTCTTAGGAGGCCTGGTGGGTCGGACAGAGAACAATCCAGAGAACAATCCAGAGAACAATCCAGATATCATCCAGAGAGTCTCAGGATGGCTGCTGGGTCGGACAAGGAACAATCCAGAGAACAATCCAGAGATCATCCAGAGAGTCATCAACAACCTGAAGGAGATGCAGAGTGATAACATTTCTCCTGACAGAAGCATCAACATCTTCCACTGTCTGACTGAGATGAACGACCACTCAGTTCATCAGCAGATGAAACAGTTCCTGACGTCAGAGAACAGATCAGAGGAGGAACTCTCTGAGATCCACTGCTCAGCTCTGGCCTACATGCTGCAGATGTCAGAGGAGGTTCTGGATGAGTTTGACCTGAAGACGTTCTTCACATCAGAACAGGGTCGACGGAGACTGATCCCAGCTGTGAGGAACTGCAGGAAGGCTCGGTGAGTGTGTGTGTGTTGACTTCATAATAACATGAGGTCACTGTGACCTTTGACCCTTGATCTCTGAGATCTATCAGTTTTTCTTTGAGTCAAAATGTGAAAGACAGACTTGAGATATCATGTTCAAGAGGCCATGATAGTGTTCTGTGACCTTGACCTTTGACCTCTGACCACCTGACTCTAATGAGTTCCTTTGATAGTCTGAATGAAGCTTGAACCAAATCTGAAAGGATTCTCTTGAGGAGTTTTTAACAAAGAGGGGATTTACCAGGGTGAGGGTCACATGATCACATTTTCAATGAATGTTGTGTTTTCAGATTTCATTCTCACAGATTTGATATTTTCTTTAATTACAGACTCTGGGATTGTGGACTCTCAGAGACTCACTGTGAAGTCGTGGCCTCAGCTCTGAAGTCAGACCCCTCACATCTGAGAGAACTGGATCTGAGTGGAAACTACAACCTGCAGGATTCAGAAGTGAAGCTGCTGTGTTCTGGACTGGAGAGTCCAAACTGTCGACTGGAGACTCTGAGGTCCTTAAATCCTTCTTCACTTTTCAGACTTTCTTTCTTATTGTGTCATTATTTATTTAACTTGTCTCAGTTCTGCTCTGCTCACTGTCCCTCAGTCATCTGTCCCTCACCCAGCCTGTCAGTCACGTCCACCTCATCAACTCCATTCACCTGCACTCACCTGCTCCTGATCACTGAGAAAGTCTCAGTAAATAACATGTGGACTGAGGCCGAGCACTCGTCCTCCTCAGGTTTTCAAAATAAGACACATTCTTATTGAAACACGTGGGACAGTTGATAAGTATAGAAACAAACAGGAAGTGACATCAGGAGCCGTCCCTACTTTAAACAGTGTTTAATTACACAAACCTGCTCAGTGACCAACACACAGAGAAGAAGCTGATGAATGGAACAATGGTCCAACATGTCTGATCTGATATTTATCTTCAGGTCACAGACTGGACTGAGGTCAGCAGCATGTTGAGAGTCTGTGTTGACATGATGACGATCCACAACAACAGGAGGACACATTCTAATATTCATATTTCTTTATCCAGGTTGTGGGCCTGCAGTCTGTCAGACATCAGCTGTTCTTCTCTGGCTTCAGCTCTGAGGTCAAACCCCTCTCATCTGAGAGAACTGGATCTGAGATACAATAACCTGCAGGACTCAGCAGTGAAGGAGCTGTGTGGTTTTCTACAGAGTCCAACCTGTCGACTGGAGACTCTGAGGTCACTGACTGACTTTTGTAGATCTCATATCTATAAAAACGCATGTATACATAATTTATCATTTCATTCTAATTTTAACATAATTCCTCTTCATACATGACTTGAATCCATTCATTAATTAATCTGTGACATTTTAAATATTCATCTACTTGTTAAAACACTGAGTTTAGTTCTGGATTTCCTAAACTGATCTGCAGGACAGAGACCGGGTCCAAATAATCTATTTGTACTGAATCAGGACTCGTTTTTAGTCCAACATGTCTGATTTCATATTTATCTTCCATGTTATGAGTCTGTGCTGACATGAATATGTGTCTGTTATTTTCACACATGAACTCAGTTTAATTTACAGTTAAGTTTTATTCTTTATTCAGGTTGAAGTACTGCAGTCTGTCAGAGATCAGCTGTTCTTCTCTGGCTTCAGCTCTGAGGTCAAACCCCTCTCATCTGAGAGAACTGGATCTGAGAGTAAACAACCTGCAGGACTCAGCAGTGAAGGAGCTGCTTGATCTACAGCAGAGTCCAACCTGTCGACTGGAGACTCTGAGGTCAGTAGATGGTTGGAGTCAGTCCACGCTGCTTTCATCAGTATTTTACTAAACACAGTCAGGATCACAGATCCAGGGTCTGTGCTACCAAGCAGGATTTGTGGTTATCAGGTTAACTTCAGGTTTAGTTTTTTCAGTTCTACGAAGCTCGTCCACTTCTTAACGAGGTGAATCACCATGGTAACTTCTGATGAACGCCTAACCTGCTCCAGGTTAAGTTGGAGATCAACCCGTATCAAAGCTCCGCCCACTGACCACAGTGACTCTCCACTGTTGTTTGGTGCACACTCTCCTTAAAGGGACGGATAAGGGAAGTTTAAATCAACGTCTTGTTGGTTCAGTTGATCTCTAACTCACCCAGAACATCTCAATGTCTCCAGACTCATCCTGTCCCCAAAACACCAGATGACTTCAGTCAGCTTCCTGGAGACAGGTCCATGTGTGTGTCCTCAGAGACAGTGTGTGTCCTCAGAGACAGTGAGACAGTGTGTGTCCTCAGAGACAGTGAGACAGTGTTTGTCCTCAGAGTCAGTGTGTGTCCTCAGAGACAATGAGGCAGTGTGTGTCCTCAGAGTCAGTGAGACAGTGTTTGTCCTCAGAGTCAGTGTGTGTCCTCAGAGACAATGAGGCAGTGTGTAACCTCAGAGTCACTGTGCGTCCTCATCACCATGGTAACCAGGAGCTCTTTAGACAGAGCAGAACCTCTGCTGAGGTCCATCTGTCTCATCTGGTCCCAGTTTGTCAGAAGCAGATGTTCATCAACACACAGTGAAACATGTCTTCACCTGTAACAGCAGTAAATCCACCTCTCAGGTGTCCACTCTGCACTTTGACATGCAGAGGACACACACTGAGCTCTTAGCGTGTTCATTCCAACACGTGAACATGAAGCAGAGAGGAAGCTGCTCCACCTCTGAACAGGACTGAAGTCCCTGCTGCTCTTTCTACTGGATGAGCTGCATCACTGACTCACAGCTGATGAAGTGAGTCTCTGAGACACTGATGTCTTCTTCTCTCAACAGGTGGAGGAAGTGGGACTGAAGCTGAGTGTGAAGAGGACAGTGTGTGTGGACGGAGGCTGAGCTGTGTCCTGAGGATCCAGAGGCTGAAGCAGCAGCAGCTTGTGTGTAGTCTCCAATCTACACAACCCCTAATCTGCATGTGTTTGTGAGATGAAGCCGGAGCACCTGGAGAAAACACGTGGAGAACATGCAGACTCCACACAGGAAGACCCATCTGAACCGGATTCAAACCAGCAACCTTCCTGCCCCGATTGGGTTTATTCACATGAAGAATGTGTTTATTGAAATGACACAACACAAGCAGAATATATAAACCCTCTATAAAGAGTCACATACAGTGTGTTTAAGTTTGACTTTATTATTGTCCACCTTTGTCCCTCAGTATGTCTCCATGTGTGTAGAACCACATTCTGTGTATATGTTTGTTTATGATCTTAAAGTTCCTGGATTCACGTCACAAATTGATTTAGTTCAACACAAAGTTAAACACAATCAAATCACTTTGAGTTTAAAATCTGAGTTTTGTCTTTGACACAAAAGATCAAAACTCTGGACTTAAAAATGTGACATTTTCA
This sequence comes from Limanda limanda, assembly GCF_963576545.1. Taxonomy (NCBI): domain Eukaryota; kingdom Metazoa; phylum Chordata; class Actinopteri; order Pleuronectiformes; family Pleuronectidae; genus Limanda; species Limanda limanda. Next base: position 1,052,107 of record NC_083643.1, on the reverse strand, counting down.
TTTCTGCATCAGGTGCAGAGCGGTGGTGGCTTTTCTACTTTTGACCCACAGGTGGTGCTGCAGTGTAACAGCAGCACATCCCAGTCAAAGCCTTTATATTCAGTCTATGAGTCAAACACATGGATCATTTCTTCTGTGACAAACCAGATGTAACGAGAAGAAACACATCTCAGAGAGAAAAGTTCTGTTTCTACTTGTCTCTGCTTTAATGCTCAATAAACATCCTTCCACCGACTTCACTGGAATCATGACTCAGCGTTTCTTTCCTCTTCAAACAAACAGGTGGAAACATCTTGTCCTTGGTGATCCAGACACTTCGAATGGTGTCGAGTGTTTGTTCGTTGAGTCTGATATTTTCACTGATATGAATAAAATCTGAATCTGACTTTGCTTTCTTACTCACTAATCTTACTTTGACATCATATCTGAATAGTCTCACTTCCTGATTGAATCCATTACACTCTCTCTCTCTCTCTCTCTCTCTCTCTCTCTCTCTCTCTCTCTCTCTCTCTCTCTCTCTCTCTCTCTCTCTCATTTTAGTTAGTTTGACGTTACCATTCACTTTTCCCCTGTCTCCTCTGAATATGTATAAACTGTTTAATCTGCTTCCACTGTTGCTAATGTGGGAGAAACCATCTGGAGAGGGCCGACCACCTCACATGTCTGGAACAACATCTTCAAAGTGCTGGTTCTGGATTGTTCTGCTCCAGGTGACACAGATTCAGTCCAGAGGAATCCAGCAGAATAAAAACAGACGCAGCATCAGGTTCCCTTTTCCCCGACAGGAATACATTTATTTGAATTTATTTCAAATGATAAAAACAAGGGTTGTTTAACATGAAATGACCACAGGTTGGTTTCTTCCTGTTAGAGTAGAGACAAGGTGTGAACCTGAGGAGACCAGCGTGACGCCTCACCTGTGGGTCAAGGTGAACGCACACGCTGGACAGGAAGTGGACTTTCATTTGTCCTTTGTGTTTCTCGTGTCCATCAGCCACCAGGGTTATCCATCATCAAGACACGGAAGAGAGAGACGCTGGCCACGTGACCGACAGCTGGTCGCACACATCAGCTTCCTCCTGTTTCACATCAATGTGAACGGGATCCTGATGTGTCACGTGCATGAAGGAGCCTTGTGCACAGTGTCTCAGTGGAGCAGATCAGCTCCTGTGCAAGATAAGAAGGAAGGAATGATCTTTCTATAGAAAACCAGTTTGGAAACATTCCTTTCTCTGCAGCTCACCTGACTTCACCTGCTTCTGGCCTCTGACACGAGAGGATCTAAAGCGCGTGCATGAGTTTATTAATTCATGTTCACACTGTGAACAACATGGACTCACACTGTCATCGACTTTACACTGTGTGACCGTAATAACACAATCCACTGAATCACAGTGCGCTGCTGTGTTTTCTCATTCTCACAGTAAACTGCTGGCAGCAGGTTCACAGGGATTTACCGCTTTCTTACTGTAACCTTCATTTACAGTTTAGTGCTGTCCACACACTAAAACACACTATAGTGCTGTACTTTATTATATTTACAGTATCCGATCAGCATCAATCTGTACGATATTGTTTTAAATTAAATTCAACACAATCTCAAATACAATCCAATGTAATTTAATGTAATATAACAACGTTTATTGAATGATTACGGTGAATGAAATGCAGCAAAGACAACTTTCTATAGAAAAGAGCAGAAACCAGATCACGTGTACAGGTCTTGAAGGTCTCTTCACACTGACACAATCTGGAAAAATCAAATGACAAGTGCTTGATGTAGGAGACAAGAAGTCATTACTGCTGAAGAACAAATCCTGTTGTTAGATTTTATCTACACGTGCATTTAAAAAGGGTTCCAGCATTAAAGACAACGTGATAATAACATACTGCTCTGATACAGTGGGATAACATTAACAACAGATCTGTGCCAAGATTTAATGGGTTCTTTCTTGTCCCATCCTTTAACTCTTCTTCTTCACACCTCTCTCTCTCTCTCTCTCTCTCTCTCTCTCTCTCTCTCTCTTTCTCTCTCTCTCTCTCTCTCTCTCTCTCTCTCTCTCTCTCTCTCTCTCTCTCTCTCTCTCTCCCCCCTTCTCTCTCTCTCTCTCTCTGCATCATGTACACCTGTAGTTGTTCTACATGTATTTATGTATTGCTGATCTACACTGATGAGATCTAGACCTCATACTTATTACAGTGGGTGGATTAAAGGCCTGAGTGGAGACGCACACATGAAATGGACCTTGCTTGTAAATACCTGGTTTGTGCATCTTATCAGTTCTGCCATGTAACTAATAATTATTATTCATGCTTAGTGAAGTGAATTCAGTTTCTTTAAAGTCCGGTCCAGTCTCAGTTTGGATTCTCTGAGTCTCCCTCACCGTATCTGATCAGTAACTTGAGACTTGTCTCTTCCTGCAGAGAGGGCGACGTACGTGGGCCAGCGGTTGTGCTTCGTGGTCTTTCCTCAGATCGACCCCATCGAGGACGCCGACCCCTCGGAACAGACTGACCGCTCGTCAGGCAGGAGGAGTTTGTCTTAAAACTCTTTTCTGAATATATGAAGATGTTTCCAGTCCAGACACCTGCTCCTGCTACGGGATCTGCCGGTTTGACCTTTCACCTTCTGAGACTCTTTATTCCCTCCAGTCGAGCAGAACCTCGTACGCTCAGGCCGCCTTTTTATTTCTTTTCCTCTTTTTTTACTAAGTCGACAAACACAAAAATCTAATGCCGACAGAGCGACACTGTGAAAATGACTTTTGTTCCCATGTTGGAGGCGTTTGTTCCTTCTTGTGTAACACGACTGGACGGCGTGCGGCTGCTTCCTCTGAATGTTGCTGGCGTAGTATTGTGTCTTTAGACCTTTTCACACCAGGTCCACACAGATCCAGAGTCAGGAATCTGAATACGTATCTGAATAATGGTTCTAAACCGTGAGAAGGTTGATCTAGAATTCCTTTCTGTGTTTCTGACTGAGGAACTAGAGGGAAATTATCTTTTTCAGGATAATGTTTCTAAATGTTTCATCATTTTATTTTCATTTGTAGCTGCTTTCGAACTGTTCCTGAAATGTTCTGGAGGAACAGACACGTCTGAGTCAGTGTCTCTGGATGTTCTGGATCTTCTCCTGCAGCTTAGTGGTAAAATGTGTGTAACATGTCAGAGTCCATGTGAGGAACCAGCAGGACAATGTGTGGAAGCTTCTCAGTGAGCGAGTGGACGTGTGGACGAGGTTTCTAACACGTGACGTGAAACTGGAAGAACACAAAGATCTCAGGATGAAGAAGAGGAGCCGGACACGTAGAAGACGAAGACGTCCACTTGGAAACACGAGGAGATTCCAGATCTTCTGGTGATGAGGCCGACGCTGGTGTGGAGGAGCTGGAAACAACAACACTGATCTGTCCACAGCAGAGTTTATACGTCATGTCCCGCCTCCTGCTGCTCTACAGGCTCCGCCCCTCGCCTGGATGTTCCCACATGTTCCTCTTTGAACGAGTCGGACCCGACAACCTGCTGCTGCTTCACAAACACTCACTACAGAGAAAGTCCAGACAACATTTACACAGTGCTGATTTGAAACAGTCACATGTGATTATTCATATTTTCACACACCTAGTTGTTGTGTGTTGATAAACAACACAACTTCCTTTACACTTGTGTCCAATGTGTCCCAGTGTGTCTCTGAACACTGTCCCGATGTGGTTCCATCACGTTCCGCCCTCAGTGCGTCTCAGGTGCATCTACAGTCTGATCACGTTTTAATGCAGCTGTGAACTTCTGCTGAGTTTTGCTGCAGTTTGAATTACTCATAACGATTTTCCTCCAAAAGGAAAGTTTGCAAAGTTAATTCTGTATTTTGAATTCAAGTCTTTAACAGACCTGGAGTCAGTGTAGAGATCTGAGAACTGCAGTGATATCATTTACTGAAGAAAATCCTGACGCATCCAATCGCTGATTTAAAAAGTATTTTCATGGTCTTATCTCCTAGAACCTGGTTCAATAATCCAAAACAAGGATATGAATCTATGGAGGAATGAACCGTCCTCAGAATCTAAAGTATCTGTCCGATCCTGTGCGTCATGTGACTCCTGGGGATGATGTCATCAGTTTTAATAAATCCAACTGGCTCAGGAAGAAGCTACGACGCAGGACTTCTGGAACAATATGTGTAAAGTGACTTGGTGTGAAAAGGCCTTTACTGGGGAAAATGTACATTTAATATTGTTTATTAACTGATTCACCATATTAGACTTTAATATATGTTGCGAGTGCCTTTTGTTGTGTGTTTTGCATTTTGCACTTGGGTCTTCTACACAAGCTCCTCTCGTCAGTGAAGGAGCCAGGGGGCGCTGTGTGCCCGAGGCCGAGATCCAGCTTATTAACCGTTAACCCAGTAGCTGAGTGTTCATCTGATTTACTGTGAACAGACGTAGAAACTTTCTCACAGGTTGTGTTTTTACAAAATAAGAGTCTAATGTTATTAAAGTATGTGACTGAGAGAGAACTGGTTTGTCCGCGTCGTGCCTGAATCTCTCTGATCTCTGACCTGTGATGTAACAGACGTGTCACATGACACATGTTGTTTCTAACTGAGCCCATCTTCTTAGTCCAATAATTATTTTAGTCTTTTACACTGATTTGATAAATAAAAACGAGGATATGTTAAGACAGATTTGTGTGAGACACCGTATTTCAAACCACAGCAGTGGATGTTCGTGCTCAGATGTTTGTGTTTGAATGAAAAACAGGTTTATTGTGAAAAGAGTTAAAATCCAAACTCACTTGTTTCAGCACAAAACGTCTCTGGTTTTAATTTGTTCTTCTGATTCGAGCGAGTTGAATAAAATCTGTGTCTCAAAACCACGAAGCATCTGAACTGTGTGTAAATCAAAAGTGATTAAAGATGGACGACTTGACGTCTCCCAGGACTGAAGCAAATCGCCCCCTGGTGGCAGACTGCAGTACAGGTCATACGCCCCCACCTCCTCCATGTTAGCAGATGGGACACGGGCTAAACAAAAACAAAAGAAACTAAATCTGAGTAAAAGTTAAATAAATGTTTGTAAAGATGTTTCAGTCGTTTCAGTTCTTATCTACCTGACGTTTGTTCAAGTTTCTGATCAGTTTGGTTTGAATCAGTTATTGATGAAAGAAAACAAGTGTAGACGTGATGATTGACAGATGAGACTGATTCTCTCTCTCTCTCTACCTCTTTCTCTCTCTCTCTCTATCTCTCTATCCCTCAGTATCTCTCTCTCTTTCTCTCTCTCTCTCTCCCTCTCTCTCTCTCGCTCTGCCTCATGTAAACTTGTAGTTGTTCTACATGTATTTATGTATTGCTGATCTACACTGATGAGATCTAGACCTCATACTTATCACAGTGGGTGGATTAAAGGCCTGAGTGGAGACGCACACATGAAATGGACCTTGCTTGTAAATACCTGGTATGTGCATCTTATCAGTTCTGCCATGTAACTAATAATTATTATTCATGATGATGTATAAATGTGACCTGACGTGGCAGAGTTCTGCAGATGGAGTCACACATTCAGCTCCAACACCAAATATAACAACCTTCAAATCACAGGAGGAAACATGGGTTAGAGTTAGCTTCATGTGCATTCAGTTATTTTTCAAGACTGAACTGGCTCAACAGGGAGGAGGAGCCTGAGAACAGGGATGAGGAGGAGGACGGAAAGGGAGCAGGTGAGTGTGAACACAAAACACACACACACACACACACACACGCACACAGAGAGAGTCATGTGATTTCCAGTAACTACAGAGAGGGGGAGGAGCCTCCAGTGAAGGTGAAAGTTAAAGACTTGTTCTAACTTCAAGCAGCAGACGGAGGAGACGTGAAGTCTGAGGCTGGTGAGTGTTCAGCAACATTTATATTATTCATTCATATTATTTCACTGTCACAGACTCTGGGCCAGTTTTCTACTAGTGGACTTTAGAGAGAAGATTCAGGATGAACTTCTGTCAGTAAATCAACAGTTTGACTCAACGCTGTGATCGGCTGAGTCCAACACATTAAACCTACAACTGTCATAGGTTACCGTGACAACAGGGACACAGTGTAGGAGGGTTGACTCTGTTATATTTGAAGAAACACTGAGTTTACTACCTGGCTTCATTGTGTGTGTTTGAGCTCACAGTGTTTTTCACTGGATCCCAGAGACAGATGTGAACAGCAGGTCTGGATCAAAGAGCCTTCAAAGGACTAATTAACAGAGTTAACTCACAGCTTAACTTTTTATCTTCATCTGTTCATCAAGTGTTTAATAACAGAACTTGTTTTCACAATCATACGGTACAGTCACCTGAGTGTGTTTGTGTGTGTGTGTCCTTGCTTGGTATTTTTGGGTGTGTTTCTTGAACAGACTGGTTTGTCCTGATTCCTTTGAGCTCACAGTATTTTTCCTGTCAGACAAAAGATGAGTGGTTATGAGGAGGAAGAGGACAGAGCAGAGTCTCCAGGGTTCAGCTGTCTGTCTCTGAAGAGTGACTGGTCCAAGAGTCAGCCCCTAAACTTCAGTAATGAACCTGGACCCTCACACACAAAGTAAGAGACCTGCTACAAACATGTGAAGCTCCAAACTGCATCCTCACAGAATGAATCAGTGAATGATGTGTTCTGAATAAAAACATGTTTGTGTTTGCAGAGGTCAGGACCACAGACTGAGAGCAGAGTCTCCAGGGTCCAGCTGTCTGTCTCTGAAGAGTGACTGGTCCATGAGTCAGCCTCTAAACTTCAGTAATGAACCTGGACCCTCAAACACAAAGTAAGAGACTGTTTCTACTGTGACCTGCTCTGAAGAGGATCTAGTTTCCTCTAGTGTGGCCCCTGCATTAGGACACAGCTTCATTGAAGTTGGTGACTAATCTCTCAGAATCACTCAAAGAGCTCAGACCTCCACCAAGAACCAACACGCTCCTTATGAAACCACTTTGAAATCCACTAGAGACTCATTTTGATTTGGATCTGCACCAAATTCCACACACTGGTAAACATCAGTCCTCTGAACATGTCTGTGAAAGAGGAACCCCCCCCCCCCGATCTGGTTCACAGACCACACCCTTCCACCAAGTTTACTGGTAATCTGTGTTTTTTTATAATCCCACTAACGAACTAACCAACACACAAACATACTGGGTGAAAACAAAACCTCCTTGACAGAAGTAATGACAACCTGTGACTGTGACATGTGAGTGATCAGGAAATGTCTTCACAGGGAGAGGAAGAAGAGTCATGTTCCTGAGGAGGAGCAGTCGTCCTGCTGTGCTTCGTGTCAGGACGTCCTGAAGGATCCAGTCTCCACCAGCTGTGGACACTGGTTCTGCAGACAGTGCATCACCTCATACTGGGACCAGTCTGGCTCTTCAGGAGACTCCTCCTGTCCCCAGTGTGGACAAAGATCCAGAACAGGAGCTGGAGCTCAGACAGCCGGTCAGAGCAGCACTGTACATGTGTCTGCTGATGTCTTCACTTCTGACAACAGCACATGTGGTTTTATTTTGTTCCTTCATACAGCATCAACATTTAACATCGTTAGAAAAGCACAAAGTTAAAAAGCTTTTATTTTCTGTAGTTTTTCTGTATCTGATGAAAACAATCAGCAGATTCTCAGATTCTCTATCTCTGACATTGTTTCTTGTCTTTCAGCAGATCGTGGTCTGCAGGAGGTTTTAGATGAACATCAGCTCAGTCTGAGGAGGAGATGTGAACATGTGACTGAAGGAAGTGATGCAACAGGAAGTAGAACCCTCCTCAACAGGATCTACACTGAGCTCTACATCACAGAGGGACAGAGTGAAGAGGTTAATACTCAACATGAGGTGAGGCAGCTTGAGACGGCTTCCAAGAAGAAGATCCTCCACGACACTCCCATCAGGTGCCACGACATCTTTAAAGCCTCCACTGACCAGCAGAGACGCATCAGAGTCGTCCTGACCAACGGCGTCGCTGGCGTTGGAAAAACCTTCTCGGTCCAGAAGTTCACTCTGGACTGGGCAGAGGGTTTAGAGAACCAGGATGTGGGTCTGCTGACTGTGCTTTCGTTCAGGGAGCTGAACCTGGTGAAGGACCAGCAGCACAGTCTCCTCACGCTGCTCCGTGTTTTCCATCCAGCGTTACAGAAGCTCACGGCAGAGACGCTCGCTGTCTGTAAACCTTTGTTCATCTTTGACGGCCTGGATGAAAGCAGACCTTCTCTGGACTTCAACCACAGGGAGCTTGTGTCTAAGGTCACACAGAGGTCATCAGTCAATGTGCTGCTGACAAACCTCATCCGGGGGAATCTGCTTCCCTCGGCTCTCGTCTGGATAACCTCCAGACCTGCGGCGGCCAATCAGATCCCTCCTGCATGTGTTGACAGGGTCACAGAAGTACGAGGCTTCACTGAGGCCCAGAAGGAGGAGTACTTCAGGAGGAGATTCAGTGATGAAGAGCTGTGCAGCAGAATCATCTCACACATCAAGACGTCCAGGAGCCTCCACATCATGTGTCAAATCCCAGTCTTCTGCTGGATCAGTGCTACAGTTCTGGAGCACATGTTGACCACAGAGAAGAGAGGAGAGCTGCCCAAGACCCTGACTGACCTGTACTCACACTTCCTGCTGGTTCAGACAAAGAGGAAGAACAACAAGTACGGTGAGGGACATGAGACGAGTCCACAGCAGCTGACGGAGGCTGACAGGGACGTTCTCCTGAAGCTGGGGAGGCTGGCACTTAAACATCTGGAGGAAGGAAACATCATGTTCTACAAAGAAGACCTGGAGCGGTGTGGTCTTAATGTCACAGAGGCCTCGGTGTACTCAGGAGTTTGTACTGAGATCTTCAGAAGAGAGTGTGTGATCTTCCAGAAATCAGTCTACTGCTTTGTTCATCTGAGCGTTCAGGAGTTTCTGGCTGCAGTCTACATGTTCCACTGTTACACCGAGAGGAACACAGAAGAACTCAACAACTTCTTGGGAACATATGTGGACACAGACAGAACCTTCTCCCTGGATGACCTCCTGAAAAGAACCATGAAGAAATCCCTCACCAGTACAAATGGTCATCTGGACCTGTTTGTTCGCTTCCTTCACGGCCTCAGTCTGGAGTCCAAACAGAGAGTCATAGGAGGCCTGCTGGGTCGGACAGGGAACAATCCAAAGATCATCCAGAGAGTCTTAGGAGGCCTGCTGGGTCGGACAAGGAACAATCCAGAGAACAATCCAGAGATCATCCAGAGAGTCATCAACAACCTGAAGGAGATGAAGAGTGATGACATTTCTCCTGACAGAAGCATCAACATCTTCCACTGTCTGACTGAGATGAACGACCACTCAGTTCATCAGCAGATGAAACAGTTCCTGACGTCAAAGAACAGATCAGAGGAGAAACTCTCTGAGATCCACTGCTCAGCTCTGGCCTACATGCTGCAGATGTCAGAGGAGGTTCTGGATGAGTTGGACCTGGAGAAGTTCAACACATCAGACCAGGGTCGACGGAGACTGATCCCAGCTGTGAGGAACTGCAGGAAGGCTCGGTGAGTGTGTGTGTGTGTGTGTCTTCGAATGTGTGTGTGTGTGTGTGTGTGTGTGTGTGTGTGTGTGTGTGTGTGTGTCTGTGTCTGTGTCTGTGTCTGTCTGTGTGTGTGTGTGTGTGTGTGTGTGTGTGTGTGTGTGTGTGTGTGTGTGTGTGTGTGTGTGTGTGTGTGTGTGTGAGTGTCTGTGTCTGTGTGTGTGTGTGTGTGTGTGTAAAGTCATTGTTCTCATGTACATATGAGAACAACTAGATCAGATGTGAAATCCAATGTGATCGATGTGCTGGAGTTTGAGGATTCAGACATACGACCATGTGGGGTCCAAGTGAGGTTATTGTATATACTGTGTATATATCTATATATATTTTGTATCTATATATATCTGATCAAACAGCTAGCACAAAGTGAGGAGACGATCACTGAATCACTAACGGTTCCTTGAAACTGAGGAAACAGGAAATATAGTTTCTTCTTCTTTCTGGTCAAACTAGAGTTCCCACCCTGCGTTTGTCCTCCACCACCAACCAGTGCAGTGTCCGTCCCTCCAGGTTCCTGACATGTTGACTTCACAATAACATGAGGTCACTGTGACCTTTGACCTTTGACCTCTGAAATCTAAACAGTTTATCTTTGAGTCAAAATGTGAAGAAATCCCCTAAAGACAGACTTGAGATATCATGTCCAAGAGGCCATGAACATGTTCTGTGACCTTGACCTTTGACCTCTGACCACCTGAATCTCATGAGTTCCTCTGTTAGTCTGAATGAACGCTTGAACCAAATCTGAAAGGATTCTCTTGAGGAGTTTTTAACAAAGAGGGGATTTACCAGGGTGAGGGTCACATGATCACGTTTTGTATGAATGTTGTGTTTCTGATTTAATTCTCACAGATTTTATATTTTCTTTAATTACAGACTCGGTGATTTTGGACTCTCAGAGACTCACTGTGAAGTCGTGGCCTCAGCTCTGAAGTCAGACCCCTCACATCTGAGAGAACTGGATCTGAGTAGAAACCCCCTGCTGGATTCAGGAGTGAAGCTGCTGTGTTCTGGACTGGAGAGTCCAAACTGTCGACTGGAGACTCTGAGGTCCTTAAATCCTTCTTCACTTGTCAGACTTTCTTTCTTATTGGGTCATTATTTATTTAACTTGTCTCAGTTCTGCTCTGCTCACTGTCCCTCAGTCATCTGTCCCTCACCCAGCCTGTCAGTCACGTCCACCTCATCAACTCCATTCACCTGCACTCACCTGCTCCTGATCACTGAGAAAGTGTCAGTAAATAACATGTGGACTGAGGCCGAGCACTCGTCCTCCTCAGGTTTTCAAAATAAGACACATTCTGATTGAAACACGTTGAACAGTTGATAAGTATAGAAACAAACAGGAAGTGACATCAGGAGCCGTCCCTACTTTAAACAGTGTTTAATTACACAAACCTGCTCAGTGACCAACACACAGAGAAGAAGCTGATGAATGAAACAATGGTCCAACATGTCTGATCTGATATTTATCATCAGGTCACAGACTGGACTGAGGTCAGCAGCATGTTGAGAGTCTGTGTTGACATGATGACGATCCACAGCAACAGGAGGACACATTCTAATATTCATATTTCTTTATCCAGGTTGTGGAGATGCTTTCTGTCAGAGATCAGCTGTTCTTCTCTGGCTTCAGCTCTGAGGTCAAACCCCTCTCATCTGAGAGAACTGGATCTGAGTGTAAACAGGCTGCAGGACTCAGGAGTGAAGGAGCTGTGTGGTTTTCTACAGAGTCCAACCTGTCGACTGGAGACTCTGAGGTCAGTTCACTGACTGACTTTTGTAGATCTCATATCTATAAAAACGCATTAATACCTAATGTATCATTTCATTCTAATTTAACATAATTCCTCTTCATACATGACTTGAATCCATTCATAAATTAATCTGTGACATTTTAAATATTCATCTACTTGTTAAAACACTGAGTTTAGTTCTGGATTTCCTAAACTGATCTGCAGGACAGAGACCGGGTCCAAATAATCTATTTGTACTGAATCAGGATTCGTTTTTAGTCCAACATGTCTGATTTCATATTTATCTTCCATGTTATGAGTTTGTGCTGACATGAATATGTGTGTGTTATTTTCAGTGAACTCACTTGAATTTACAGTTAAGCTTTATTCTTTATCCAGGTTGTGGGACTGCAGTCTGTCAGAGATCAGCTGTTCTTCTCTGGCTTCAGCTCTGAGGTCAAACCCCTCTCATCTGAGAGAACTGGATCTGAGTAACAACAACCTGCAGGACTCAGGAGTGAAGGAGCTGCTTGATCTACAGAAGAGTTCAACCTGTCGACTGGAGACTCTGAGGTAAGTAGATGGGTGGAGTCAGTCCACGCTGCTTTCATCAGTATTTTACTAAACACAGTCAGTATCACAGATCCAGGGTCTGTGCTACCAAGCAGGATTTGTGGTTATCAGGTTAACTTCAGGTTTAGTTTTTTCAGTCCTACGAAGCTCGTCCACTTCTTAACGAGGTAAATCACCATGGTAACTTCTGTTGAACGGCTAACCTGCTCCAGGTTGAGTTGGAGATCAACCCGTATCAAAGCTCCGCCCACTGACCACAGTGACTCCCCAATGTTGTGTGGTGCACACTCTCCTTAAAGGGACGGATAAGGGAAGTTTAAATCAACGTCTGGTTGGTTCAGTTGATCTCTAACTCACCCAGAACATCTCAATGTCTCCAGACTCATCCTGTCCCCAAAACACCAGATGACCTCAGTCAGCTTCCTGGAGACAGGTCCGTGTGTGTGTCCTCAGAGACAGTGAGACAGTGTGTGTCCTCAGAGACAGTGTGTGTCCTCAGAGACAGTGAGACAGTGTGTGTCCTCAGAGTCAGTGTGTGTCCTCAGAGTCAGTGAGACAGTGTGTCTACTCAGAGTCAGTGTGTGTCCTCAGAGACAGTGAGACAATATATGTCCTCAGAGTCAGTGTGTGTCCTCAGAGTTAGTGAGACAGTGTGTGTCCTCGGAGTCAGTGTGCGTCCTCAGAGTCAGTGTGTGTCCTCAGAGTCAGTGTGTGTCCTCAGAGTCAGTGAGACAGTGTGTGTACTCAGAGTCAGTGTGTGTCCTCAGAGTTAGTGAGACAGTGTGTGTCCTCGGAGTCAGTGTGTGTCCTCAGAGTCAGTGTGTGTCCTCAGAGTCAGTGAGACAGTGTGTGTCCTCAGAGACAGTGTGTGTCCTCAGAGACAGTGAGACAGTGTGTGTCCTCAGAGACAGTGTGTGTCCTCAGAGACAGTGAGACAGTGTGTGTCCTCAGAGACAGTGTGTGTCCTCAGAGTCAGTGAGACAGTGTGTGTCCTCAGAGACAGTGAGACAGTGTGTGTCTTCCTGTCTTCCACTCGTCTTGTTAGTAAACAACAGATTCAGATCTCGTGGCCTCAAGTTATTTGTCTCGTTCACACGTTATTATGTTGTGGTCACGTAATATATTTTACCAGATGCCACCAGGGGGCGCTGTAACTTACACAAGCTGGACCACAGCTGACAGCCTCACACGAGGGACAGAGACGTCTTCATCTGATCTGAGACAGTTTGTCCTCTCACTTCATCAGTGAAGAACTGATCAGGTGGATCTTTGTCACAGCTCTGAGATCAGTGGGACTGAAGCCTCTCCTCATCACCATGGTAACCAGGAGCTCTTTCTACAGAGCAGAACCTCTGCTGAGGTCCATCTGTCTCATCTGGTCCCAGTTTGTCAGAAGCAGATGTTCATCAACACACAGTGAAACATGTCTTCACCTGTAACAGCAGTAAATCCACCTCTCAGGTGTCCACTCTGCACTTTGACATGCAGAGGACACACACTGAGCTCTTAGCGTGTTCATTCCAACACGTGAACATGAAGCAGAGAGGAAGCTGCTCCACCTCTGAACAGGACTGAAGTCCCTGCTGCTCTTTCTACTGGATGAGCTGCATCACTGACTCACAGCTGATGAAGTGAGTCTCTGTGACACTGATGTCTTCTTCTCTCAACAGGTGGGAGGGGGGGTCTTCGTGGAGCTGAGTGTGAAGAGGACAGTGTGTGTGGACGGAGGCTGAGCTGTGTCCTGAGGATCCAGAGGCTGAAGCAGCAGCAGCTTGTGTGTAGTCTCCAATCTACACAACCCCTAATCTGCATGTGTTTGTGAGATGAAGCCGGAGCACCTGGAGAAAACACGTGGAGAACATGCAGACTCCACACAGGAAGACCCATCTGAACCGGATTCAAACCAGCAACCTTCCTGCCCCGATTGTGTTTATTCAGATGAAGAATGTGTTTATTGAAATGACACAACACAAGCAGAATATATAAACCCTCTATAAAGAGTCACATACAGTGTGTTTAAGTTTGTCTTTATTATTGTCCACCTTTGTCCCTCAGTATGTCTCCATGTGTGTAGAACCACATTCTGTGTATATGTTTGTTTATGATCTTAAAGTTCCTGGATTCACGTCACAAATTGATTTAGTTCAACACAAAGTTAAACACAATCAAATCACTTTGAGTTTAAAATCAGAGTTTTGTCTTTGACACAAAAGATCAAAACTCTGGACTTAAAAATGGGACGTTTTCATTTCTGCATCAGGTGCAGAGCGGTGGTGGCTTTTCTACTTTTGACCCACAGGTGGTGCTGCAGTGTAACAGCAGCACATCCCAGTCAAAGCCTTTGTATTCAGTCTATGAGTCAAACACATGGATAATTTCCTCTGTGACAAACCAGATGTATCGAGAAGAAAAACATCTCAGAGAGAAAAGTTCTGTTTCTACTTGTCTCTGCTTTAATGCTCAATAAACATCCTTCCACCGACTTCACTGGAATCATGACTCAGCGTTTCTTTCCTCTTCAAACAAACAGGTGGAAACATCTCGTCCTTGGTGCAGGTAAAAGAACAAAATCACCAGTTTGACAGAATGGAAACAAGCAGAAGAAAAGTGAATGAGACATTTACAGAATGAAGAAGAGTCGATGAAGAGCAGAGCATCTTTAAGTCTCTGAGGAAACTGTTTCATAAACATTTTACCATATTTAATAGAAAACTGACCCGAGGACGTTTCATACAAACCCTAACTCACTTATAAGGAAAACTTTCATAATGAAATTCTACATCTGATCAATATGTCTCAATATAAACAGCCTGACAGCAGATCAATACATTTATTTTGGATTATCAGTTGATTTAATTCATTCACCATCACATCCAGTTGATGCACATTCCTCAACCTCTGCTCGGGTTTCAGGTTCCAGAGGATTTGTGGGAAAAGTCGCTGAAGTTCAGATGAAGATGATGAATATGTTTAGTAGAAGCAGCTTGAGATGAGATTGGTGAAAGATCTTCGGTCCAGAAGGAGAAGATCTCCAGACAGAACCACTTCTCCTCCCGGGGTTTATTCTCATTATATGAAGTTTCTCTTCAACGTGGAACAAATCTGAATCCTCCTGTTGTTCCTGCTCTCTGACTCAACGTGGGAGGATTTGTCTTCACTTTGTGCTGCGTGACTTCAAATCGAATATTAAAATAAAATGTCCCTTTCATTGAATATATTGAAAACATATAGAACAGAACTCCATGTGTTTATCTGTTCATTGTTTCTACCTGAAGTTCTTTGCTCTGTTTTCTCCTCACGGATCATTAAACTCTTATCTTCAGTCCGGTTCTGGCTGGTTTGGGAACAGATTGGATTTTATCTGGTGCACCAGCAGTTAATGGAGCTCACTGATTGGATCTCCCTGAGGGTGTCCACACGGCGTTCTGCTTTACTGTTCTACAGAAGAAACATCTTTAAAATACTTCACTGTGGAAACTGTGGAACTTAAAATGCAAAGTGAGAAGGAAAGAAATAAAAACGATATGTTCTCCGGACTGGATGAGAAGAGAGAACAACTATAAATACAATGGAAATAACAATTAACATGGAGAAGACCTCAGCGTCTGTCAATCATAAAGTGGAACCTTGAATTATCACCTCCAGCCAAGAGCTTCTGTTTTCATCTGTTTGTGATGTGAACAGTTTGCAGAACATTTCCAGGTTCATGGATCTGATCTCAATACACGTATGATGATTATTATGTTATATCTTCTGCTTATAGTAAAGAATCATTTTGAGATTTGTGACAAACATGAATATATGATATATATCATCATCTCTTTTTCTTTCGGACTCTTCCTCGACCTCCGTCTTTCTCTCAGGAATCTTTAAGAGCAGCTGCCACATGGACGTGCGCTGGTTTCCCTTCGACGTGCAGCGCTGCGACCTGAAGTTCTGCTGGTGGACGTACGGCGGCTGGTCTCTGGATCTGCAGAGGATCCAGGCCGACGTCACCGGATACTTCTTGTGTGGGACCTCGTGGGTAAGAGTCATCGTGCTGCTCTTCAAACAGGACACGTTTTCACTTTAGTTACACTGAAGGAATTTAAGGTTTCAAACATCCTGAGTGAAGACGTTAGAAATATGAGGTAAAGTTCACTACGAGGTTAAAAACACGTGAGAAGGTGGAGATCACAGTCGAAGGTGATGAGCGTCTGCAGCCTCCTCTCCTCTGAGGAGCTGCTCAGGAGGTTGAAGCTCCTGCTGACCTTCACCCTCTGACCTCTGCTGTGAAGCTTCCTGTGTCTAAGCTGGTATTTCACTTCCTGTGTTGTCATTTCCTGGAGAATCAGGATCATGAAAACAACAATAATCAATTGATCCTGATTAAGCAGAAGGTCGACGGCAGCGTTTGCATTTCAATGAATTAATGAATTAATACTGATTAATGAACAGTCCAGTCCTGGTCTTTACTAATTCTTTACATCAACCTGATAAGTAAATGTCTAAAAACACATTTTAAAATAAGGTTTTATTCTAATCACTGTAGCAGGATTACAGAGGTGAGAGGTCAAAGGTCACAGACGGAATGATATAATAGGTTTTGGTTATTATCCTGTCGTCGTCTGGGGATTTAATCCGTCTCTGGCTGATACGTTATAGAATCAGATGATTGTCCTGCTGATGGAACCTGAGCAGCTTCATTAGCCTCAGTTCTTCTGCAGCAGGAACATCTGAGAGACGTGTTTCACATCTTTGTGACTCATTCCAGGTGTGATGGCTTCGCTGCTGTTTAACCAACAGTTTGAAAACCTGATGAGCTGAGAAACTGTGACTGTGGAGTTTTTCTTCCAGAGGTTCCCGGCTGCAGGAACGAGCGTTTCTACGACTGCTGCGAGGAGCCGTACCCTGACGTGACCTTCACCCTGGTGCTGAGGAGGAGGACGCTCTACTACAGACTTTACCTCCTCATCCCCGGCGTCCTCATCTCCACCCTCGCTCTCCTCCTCTTCCTGCTGCCGGCCGACTCCGGAGAGAAGATCTCTCTGGGTGAGGAGGACGCAGCTCCGTGTGTCGAGCTTTAAACCTGAGACTCAGTCAGAAACCTGAGTTCCAGCTTCTTCTCGTGTTGAGATCAACTGCTCGGGATCCTGACACCTTCTCCAAACGCCTTTACCGCCACCAGGAGAAATCCGCTTCATTTTGAAGTTTTCTCAGAAGAGAGACGGTTTATCTGAGAACTGGAATCACACCCGTACCTCGTTTATACCAAAATCACAACCCAGGGTTAATATAGGGATTTTTAAAACCTCCATTTTGCCAACAGTCATTTTGAATAAGGATCAGTTCTGGCACCGGAGTATTGATTTATTACAGGTATCAGAAAACCAGCTTAACAATATGATATATGATATATTTAGGACTAGTTTAAACAGTTATCAGGTTACAAACCATCTGAGCTGCACAGAGAAGATTCCATGTGATAAACCTGACGTGTCCCTCTGCTCCCGACTTGTTTGAATTTGGGGATAAAAGTATTTACATTTTCTTCTCGACTCGACCTTCAGGGATTTGACTGTTTTTCTTTTAGTCACTCGATGTTTACGTACAAATTTATTCTCTTTTATCCGATTTCATAACTTTCTTACTTGAATCTTACTCATCTTGATTGTCAGATGATTATTCGATGGAATGAACCTGATAATGGTCATTAACGTTGGTCTCTCAGGACTGCCCCCTGGTGCTGGTGCTCAGGATGTTTGAGCTGTGTTGTGACTACAGGAACTTCTCCGAGGCCAAAGTGAAGCTGCTGGATTTCCAGAGGACGCTCATCACTGTGAGTTCCCCCCCGAGCTGAGGAGAGAACATCACCATGTTGAGACCATCAGCTCATCACCAGGGTTATTCACAGAATACATTTAGGCTTCATCATTTTTATTTGATCACAAACGCTGACACAGAATCAGATTGATCATGGATGCAGCTTCAGTGCAGATCAACCAGGTAGGATGAACACAAAGAGCTTAACTTCACTCTGCTCACAGACAATAACAACGAACAGAATATTGTAGAAGAGTTTGAGGACGACTCACTAATGAAGAAGAAGAATTCTGACGCATCAACACAGGACGAGAGAACACAACATTACAAACACACACGTTCACAACAGACACTGAACTATTCCTCTTTCATCTGTTGCTTCTCCTTCGCCGGTGCAGCTGAGAAACAGTGGTCCGGCGCCCCCTGGTGGACTCCCCCTGCAGTGGGTGGAGAGCCAGGCCTCGGTGCTGCTCCTCACGATGCTGCAGCGCTGCTCCTCCCAGTACGACCTCCACCGCCTGCTGCAGCTCCTGGCCGACGTCGACAAGCTCCTCAAATCCAACGGTGAGAGTTTGGAACAGAATCTCTTAGATCAGGAGACGATGTGAATCAACAGTAAATCACCTCCTCAGCTGGTGAGAGGTTCTGACCTCTGATTATCGATTAAAGGCTTTTATCAGTATCAGCATATCAGTATGCTTCTACGTATCCGTTTCGCGGAGAGGGACGCACGCAGAGCGGAGAGTCTTTTTGATTTTTACTTGTCCGACGACTGTACGTTGAAAACAATTCACCGCCAAACCCATAGGTGGCGCAACGGAAGACGAGCTCAGAGAAGCCTACCCCATTTCTGGGAAGAAGAAGTCCACGTGTGTTTGCTTACCTCTGTCAGCCTGCCTCCCACACTGAACCATGGCAACTAACAGAACTAAATAAAGTGACACCCAGCAGGTCAAAATGCTGATGTTATCGTTTCTTAGCGCAGCGGTTCCCCGGTCTTGTTTCCCAACTGTGTTGCTAATTCCACAGCTTGAATCTGCTTGAGGCTACATGTAGCTTGAAGCTACACGGAGCTAGCTCCCCCCCCAGCTTCCACACACAGTCAGCAGGGACTCCCGACACTAACTACTACCCAGTGTTTGCTTCTAACTTGGCGGTATTATAGAAACAGTGTCATGATAGAAGTGGAATTAAAGTCGTGACGGCGGGTTTTTGCACCGTGTTGTGCAATAGGAGTAGACTTGACGTTGGCTAATTATTAATAATCATGAAATATGATTATTAAAATAATAAAAAATATTTATTAAAAATAATTAAAAATGATAAGGTTATTACTTCTCGTAGCGGGGCACCACCCTGGTTACAGGGACCAACGAATCAAGCTATAAATATCAGTCTCATATGATATGTTAAATTACTAATCTCAATAGTTAATATTAATGATTATTTAATAAACAATGAAGGGTTTTCAGTTCGAGCACAGGCTATCATAATCCAGCTGCATTCACATACATATGCACAAATAATCACAGACTACAGATACTTTAATTACAAAAGCATTTATTAAATAGAGGAAATAAAGTTAATGTTATTTAATGATTCATCATTTTAACAAACTCCAACATTTCAAAGATAACAGCAGCAGCACATCACAACTCAGACAATACATGTTATACCTGTGGTCTATGTACGTCTGTCTCTGTGTGTGTGTGTCTGTGTCAAAGTGTCTCTCTGTGTGTGTGTGTCTATGTGTGTGTATTTGAAATAAAGTTAATGTTATTTAATGATTCATCATCTTAACAAACTCCAATATTTCAAAGATCACAACAGCAGCAGCACTTATCACAATTTAGAACACACATGTAACCTCTGGTCCATGTATGTGTATCTGTGTATGTGTGCCTGTCTGTGTATGCGTCTATCAATGTGTCTGTGTGTGTGTTTGTGAGATAGAGAGAGAGAAAAGGGGGGCGTGGCGATGACGCAGTCACGTGGTGACGTCACATCTAAGAAGGAGTCATTAGGCCTAAAAACTCTCAAATTGGTGGTGACTACAAAACAAAATGCCGGAGCCGCTTTGGAAGTACGAGCCAGAATGGGAGGAGAGAGAGAGAGGAGGCGTGGCAATAATAGACTCTCAAAATGGTGGTTTAACTTGAGTTAAACCACCATGACATGACATGAATTACACAAAGGGATTTTCAGACAAAGAGAATTTCTTATCTCTGCTTGGCTTTGGGGCCGAATGGCTTCCAGATGTGTTCAGCCTCTTTGAATATAGATTTAACCATGTGACTACATGTAGGACTACAGATCGTAACGTGTGTAGGTAGGTTTAGGAGAGAAAGAGAGAGAGCATGCAAGGAGTGAACGAACTCTTAAAAAAACACCGTCAGAGACATGTTACATTTACTTTACCACTCAGCACCCAAACGGCGTTGTGTGCTGAAGTTTGACCGGTAAAATCTCTGTAAAGTTGTTCAGACGGGAACAGTGCAGCCGGTGACGCTTCGTCATGGCGCTTAAACACTGTAACACACGGAACCCGGAAGTGAACCGGAAGTAGCCGGATCGTCGTGGCTAAACAATAGAAACACGGAGGTTTCCCAAATCAAATATTAAACAATACGCTACGTATTAAAACTAACATCTGCCCAGACAACATAAGTCTCTTACTGTACAACCCTCGCGGTGTGCCTGCGCGTCAGCGCGAATGTGCCGGGGGCTAGTGAAATCACGTGGTCACTCGAGCGGAGCTCCGGAGCTCGCCGCTAGACCGGAAAAGGGAGCGAATTCCTTGTGCTCCTTGACGGAAGGAAACTTCGTCTTTCTTCTGTAACAGCGGAGATCGTGCTGCTTTACAGGAAAGGAGTGGATTGTCTCATACTTCTCAGCGGGATGAACGTCGCGCTTCTGCAGGGAACGGCTGTGGAAGCCGTTTGTAGATCATTGGAAAAAGAAAGTCTGTGGAAAGTGTCGGAGTCCGTCCCGCGGGTGCACTTCCTGTCTTTCAAGTTAAAACAGCAAAAAGTCCTACCAAAATAAAACTTCGACTGAGATATAAGAAAGAAATGTGAAATGAGTTAAACAAATGTCTAATCGCCTCCTTAGTTACTGAGTCGTGTGGTTAGGCCTCTGGAGGTCTGGATACAACTTGAGCAGTGGAGTGGAAAGAGAGAGATTTCTGGGAGCACAGCGGTTTTGTTGTACCTGGGAGGTACTTGCCTCCTCAGGAAGTGGTCATGGGCTCCAGTTGGCTCTCAGCCAACGAGATGTCAGGGTCCCGACCTTAGTGGGCGGGGATTCGACCTCAGTTGGCATTTCAGGATCCCAGTGGGGGTCCCTGAAGGACATCCGAGATGCCCTCCACCGAGGCGAGGCTCCAGGCTGTCTGAGGAAGGTGTATTATGGTGAATTAAGAGTGAAACTGGTTGAACTGGTTTCAGCTTGGCCTGGCAGGCCTCAACTTTTATTGCCCATTGTTTGGAGGTCAGCACTCAGGGCTCTCCCCCCAACAACCGTTACCACCGCAGTTAGCATGGTTGCTAGCCCGCTATCCTAGCCCGCTAGCGCCGTTTTGAAAGCTCGTTATAACCGTATGTGACCGTGCACACACATGCCGTAAGTACTCTAACGAGCCACCGTCAGCCGGACAACTCCGCTGTATCGTAGAATCGTAGTTGTGTTTGTGTTTATTATGAAGCAGGAAGTTTGAGGTCCGGAAATGTGAAATCCAGAAATGACGTCGACCGGAAGGTGTACGAAAAGCTGTCCGAGGCGCTCGGAGAGGGCGGTCCTATCTGTCCGTTTTAGAAAAAACGGAGAATCAAAAATCGGCCTTAACTCAGCACACGTTACAGTAAAACATCCCTGTTTTAATTGATTTGTTTTGTGCTGGTTGTGTGTCTGTGTCTCCGGTGTGTGGGTGTGTGTGTGTGTGTGTGTGTGTGTGTGTGTGTGTGTGTGTGTGTGTGTGTGTGTGTGTGTGTGTGTGTGTAGGTCCAGACTTCAGGAAGCTGAGTCGCCTCAGTCAGTTGCTGCAGGGCTCAGACGTCAGCTTGTCTCCCAGGCTGCTTCAGTGCAGTTCACCCTCTGTCCAGCAGGAGGAGTTCCAGGCTGCAGTGGACGCTCTGCAGGCCAGGGGGCGCTACACTCAGGCCAGGAAGGTGGCGCTGCTGGCCGACCTGCCCGTCCACCACCTGCTGCTCAGCCAGGTCTGCTGACATCTTCTTAATTCACAGACATTTTGTATTTTTATCATCACGATTTACAAGAAACATTTAGATTTTACTTTATACTTCTTAGATTTCCTGAACTTTTACTCCAGATCCACCGTCGGCTCTAAACCACAGACTGTAAATTACGTCTCGTTCGCCCCCTGGTGGCTGGATGTAAACCCTGCATACTCCATGTTAGCAGATGGGACAAACTAAATGATCTAAGTAGACATTAAATAAATGTTTGCAAAGATGTTTCTGTGGTTTCAGGTCGTTCTTCTCTCACTGATTTTTGTCCAAAGGTTTCTGATCAGTTTGGTTTGAACTTGTTATTTGATGATGTGAAACAGGGAGGAAGTCTTGAGCAGTCAGCCACCAGGGGGCGTACGAGATGTTTTGTCACTTACACGTCACGTTTTTATGGGACAGATTTGTTCTTTAGTTCTCTAGGAAGTGTTTTTTTTCAAACCACAGGAACTACTAATCTGTCATTCTACATTAAACTTCCTCTGGATCATAGATCAAGAATAATATAACGTTTGATTCATCACATTTCTCTCTCTGACTCAGCTCCTTCAGGAGATGAACTCCCAGAAGTCCAAGACAACGTGGAGGAGGTTGGAGACCCGAGTCACTTTCTGGAGGACTTGTCAGGAGCAGCTGAAGAGCGACAGCACGGATCCAGGATCAGCTTCCTGTTTCTTCTTGTCGCAGGCTGAAGCCTCAGGTTCCTCGGCGGCTGCAGAAGTTCAGACGGAGCTGCTGGACGTCCAGGAGCGCTGCCTCCTGCTGGGCCTCGCCGCTCACTGGCTCTCCCAGCTCCGCCCGCCTCCCATCCACCAGCTGGAGAGCATGGAGAAGAAGCTTTGGATCAGCCGGGTGCGGCAACACGTCCTCGCCGTGGCCATGGAGCAGGAGAGCGTCTTCAACCTGCCGCCGCCCGCCGTCGCACCGGAAATGAACAAGTATGAAGTTCTCATGAAGGAGTTCTCCTTCTCCAACATCTCAGCTCTGAACACGGAGACCTGCCTCCATCTGGACGGACTCCCGGGTCGCTCCGAGGAGCAGGAGCAGGAGGAGGAGGAGCAGGAGGAGCAGGAGGAGGAGGAGCAGGAGGAGGAGCAGCAGGAGGAGCAGCAGGAGCAGCAGGAGGAGCAGCAGGAGGAGCAGGAGGAGGAGCAGCAGGAGGAGCAGGAGGAGCAGGAGGAGCAGGAGCAGGAGGAGCAGGAGGAGCAGGAGGAGCAGCAGGAGGAGCAGGAGGAGCAGGAGGAGCAGGAGGAGCAGCAGGAGGAGCAGGAGGAGCAGGAGCAGGAGGAGCAGGAGGAGCAGGAGGAGCAGCAGGAGGAGCAGGAGGAGCAGGAGGAGCAGGAGGAGGAGCAGGAGGAGCAGGAGGAGGAGCAGCAGCAGGAGCAGCAGGAGCAGCAGGAGGAGCAGGAG
>NC_083643.1:936262-1023762 GCF_963576545.1 Limanda limanda | reverse complement strand
AGGGGTTCTCAAAATGGTGGTTAACAAAGAAAGTCACACCTTCCTGTGGGCTTTTAAGATGGCCCCTAAGATAGCAGCCCCCCCCTTTACTTCTGAACAGGGGACATAGCTAAGTAGGTAGTGATATGCGGTGTCTGTGTAAATGCTAATCAGATAATCGAGGAGTCTGTGTAGAGCGTAACTCACATTAACTTTCATTTAGCTTGTAACTACAATAACACAACACGTATCAAACTTATGAACCCCACACAGAAGCAAATAAACAGTCTTGCTTAGTCTAGTATAATAATTAAGCCCAGTATGTTACCAGTCCTTGGAAAGGGAGAAAGTTGCTGTAGTTCATTTAGCAGTTCGTCCTGCTTTTTGTGTGAAGTCTTCTGGCTCGTGTGGTTTCTGCTTCCGCGGTTCTGTTGAGCTGTGCAGTTCAGTTGCTTATTCAATCTTAGTTCTTACCTACAGGACATTGAGTCACTGCTAAGGAGTTTGGAAAAAGCTTGAGATGCTTGGAGGTTTCATTGAAGAGATGAGTTGGAAACTGCACCTCTGACTTCCGGTTGTTGGATGGTAAGAGAAGAGTTGCTGCAGCAGCCCGGCTTCCTTCCTCGGAGATGCAGGGGAGATGGCTGGCCGCCTGCTGTCCTCGGTGTGGTAGACGGAAAAGAGAGCTGGAGCAGCCTTCCGCCCTCAGAGGGATTGGAGAAAGAGAGAGAAATTGGAGGAGGCCTGCTCTTAAATATCTCAAATCTTAAATAGGCCCAGTGACCCCCAGGTCATGTGGCCAGATTGACCAATTGGAGTTGACTTTTGTGGCTTTTAACACCTATGTGTGAAGATGTCCAGAACAGAAGGAACCTGTTGCCCCCTGGGAGACTGAGTTCCTTGACTGTCTCAAAACAATGGAACCTGTGGCATCTTGGGAGATTGAGTTCGCTCCAGCACATGCGGCATGTTTGTTTCAAGCTTTGACCACACATGTAGGCCAAAAGGAGGCCTGTGGTTTGCACAAAGACATTGCCCAACAGGGTCAACTCCTATTGGTCACTCTGGCCCATGACCTGTGAGGTCACCGGGCCAATTGAAGCCAAGGTCTGCCCCAATTCTTCCTCTTTCCACAATCCTGCCAAGGAGGCAGGCGGCCAGCTCTCTTCTCCGCATCGCCAGGAGAAAGCCGGGCTACTCCAGCTACATCTTCTCTTCCCACCCAACAACCGGAGGTCAGAGGTGCAGCTTCCAACTCATCTCTTCAAGGAAACCTCCACGCATCTCAAGCTTTTTCCAAACTCCTAGCAGCGACTCGATGTCCTGCAGGTAAGATTCAACGAGCAACTGAGCCCCACAGCTCGACCGAACAGCGAATGCAGAACGACCAACCAGAAGGCTTCACAGAACTGCGAACTGAACTAAACTTCTTTCTTCCTTTTCCTCGGATTGGTAACATAATCTGGGCTTAATAATTATACTACGCTAAGCAAGACTGTTTTATTTGATTCTGTGTGGGGTTTATAAGTTTGATATGTGTTTGTGATATTGTGTTTATAAGTTATTTGAAAGTTAAATGTTAAATACGCTCTTCACAGGATCTCTCTGACCCTTTCAGTCTCTGATTAACATGTACACAGACACGCATAGTCTTCACCTCATTCAAATCTTCGCCCGCTACCAGTTGTAAAACCACTTCTGAAGAAAAGGGGGAGGGGCTGCTATCTAAATATCAAGGTGTGAACTGTGGCAAGCCTCCATTTTAAGAACACCCTGATTTACATAGACACACACACTCACATACACATCTTTGTTAGTTAGTACGTTTGTTTAGTAATTTGTGTTTTTTATACTTTATTATATTCATAATAAATGTTTTTCTTTCACAAATGTTCTTTCATTAATGTTGCATAAGTGAATTTTGCCAACTGCTACACTGTCAAGAACTCCATAACCTTCACTGTTCATTATATAATCTTTAATAGTAAATATTGAGATTTCTAATTGAGCTAGATCTAAATGAGACTGATCTTAATCAATAAATCTTTTCTCTTCCTTTGATGTGTGGAGCCCCGAGGTAACGTTGACCAACTAAAATTATGATCTAATATTAATATTTTAAGTATTAATGTTTTATATTTTATTTTGATAACCAAATTTATTGAAGGCACACCATTCTATGGTATCACTTTTTAAGCATAATTGCACAACATCACTAAGATAGCTCTCTCTGTCTCTCTTTCTCTCTCTCTCTCTCTGGTCTCAGCTGGTGTGCGTGAGTGCGGCCGCTGTGCCAATTTTTCACTGCTTTTTCTACTTTTTCTCGTCTTTTTTGCTTACTTTTTTTCACGTTTTTTTGTATGGCTATTTGTGGATTTTCTAAGGTTTAGTTTGGGTGGGTTGTTTTGGAATAGTTCGGGTTTTGTTTTAATTCTTTGCCGAGGCGACCACCCCGGCCGGGGAGCATGGTGGCCTTAGACATGGGAATGTTTGGGTCTTTAACGCGGCGGCATGCCATTGAAATAGCAGCAAAAGCCAGCGTTGAAGAATGTAGTTTGGCTGTTGGTGATTTGGTCGGGCATGACAAAATTCTCTCTGCAGCCCGTATGAACAAGGCAGTTGTTTTGTTTCTAGAGTCGGTAGAACTGGCAAATGAGGTGATTGAAAGGGGAGTAGTAATTGGTGGTATTTTCACCCCCGTGCTCTCTTTATCAGCACCCTCTCAAAAAGTATTATCAAACATTCCGCCCTTTATTAAGGATGAAATCTTATTTGAAGCTCTTCTGTCATGGCAAACTGGTATCAC
The DNA here is from genome assembly GCF_963576545.1 of Limanda limanda. Lineage (NCBI taxonomy): Eukaryota > Metazoa > Chordata > Actinopteri > Pleuronectiformes > Pleuronectidae > Limanda > Limanda limanda. The sequence continues at coordinate 1,020,977 of NC_083643.1, read as the reverse complement.
CCATAAGAAAGATAGCGATTTTCAGAGGTAATCCACTCCTTCGTTCAGACGTTTTGTTTATATGATAACGAAGATAACAAAGATTTAGATTTTACTCTGAATGTGCCGGTCGAGGGTTTTCACTACTCGGTTTATGTGTCCTCCTGTCTGATGAAGTGTTTTGGCTGCGGCCGAGCTGGCCACTTATTGCGGGCTTGCCCGGACAGAATGGGTTATACTCCCGCTGAGGGGGAATCTAATAGTGGGCAAGCCCCCAGTGATAACGTTCCCAATAATGGGGAGAGTACAGAAGCTAATAGCGCTACAACAGAGGGAGAGGGGGAGATTTCCTCGGCTGAGGTGAGCCCCCCCGAGGTGCCCCTGATGAGCCAGCAGGGGATGGTGCGTCCCAAGCTGAGCCCGTAAGCGCAGATATTTCCCAAACTAGTGGAGCAATAGGAAATGATTATCTGACGGAAGAGATGGATGCAGAGGATGAAAGGTCTCAAGGGGAAGCGGAGGATGAACTTAACGTTTTTAAAGATCCAAGCGTGCCCCCCAAAACTCGTAAGCGAACACAAAGTAATGAGTCTGCTAAATCAAAAAAATTGAAGCCTGCACGAGTCATAAATAAACCTGCGGTAGAAAGCGACTTAGAGTCTGACTGTAGTGTGGATTGTAGCTTGCGCAAGGGTGGCTATACTATTCAAGATTACACAGTAGAAGACATTAAACATTTTCTGAGTGAAACAAAGAATGTCAGAAATGTTCATATTGATGATTTTTTCCCGGATCTAGATCAGTTCATGTCTAAAACAAAACAGTTAATTTCGGACGGTTTTTTTCTAACCCTGAAGTTTACTGTTTAACCAAGTTCCTTACAAAGTTAAATACCCTTCTCGGTAAAAACAGTAAATCAAAGAAGGCAGTACCCAAACAAGCAGCAAAATGATTGTAATTATACAGGTTAATTTTATTTCTTTTTTGTTTTTGATCATGGGTGATTTTCGTGTACCCTTGTTTTTGATGAAACCAGATGTGATGTTGTTTTCAAAGTTGCCACCTTTTTATCGCAGTTGTTTTAAAGTCTGGGCCTTGTTTAATGTCAGACGGTTTGGCCCTGCAATCTCCTTACATTGGCTCTTGCAAGAGCCTGTGGTTGGAGGTGCTCGTCTCCTCGACTTCCCGGCGCTACAGAAGATGCTGTGTGGCGCCAAGATTGTCACTTTGAGAGATGGAGTGGATCTGACGGGGCAATACTTTGGGAATGGGAGGGAGTTTGCTGATTCCTTGGGGCTGAGGTCGCTTCGGGTGGTATCGCAGCTCCTGGAGGAGTGGCGTGCTGCCTGTACCACAGATGAGACTGAACTGCTTGTGGACTATTGTGCAGGGGTGTGTCGTCCCTACATTACTAGGAGAAATAAGATCGGGCAACAACCAGGGACGAATGTCATTGATCTGTTTCCTGCCCTGGTGAAAGCCAGAAGCGACCTGCACTGTAAAAGAAAATGAATTGCATTTTAGCCATATTTTATAATTTATTTTAATGTTGTTTGTTTATCATTGTTAATCTCTATTTCTTCTATGGAAAGGAATAATTGATTGCCCTACTCTTGTGCTGTAAAACTGAATAAAGTAGGTATTCAAAAGTTATTATTCACAACAATGTATAAATGTGAACTGACGTGCCAGAGTCCTGCAGATGGAGTCACACATTCAGCTCCAACACAAAACTGGTTCAACAGGGAGGAGGAGCCTGAGAACAGGGATGAGCAGAAGGAAGAAAAGTGAGCAGGTGAGTGTGACCAGAACACACATACACATACACACACACACACACACACACACACACACACACACACACACACACACACACACACACACACAAACACAGTCACTCCCAGTGTCATGTGATTTCCAGCAAGAGAGGAGAAGGAGCCATTGAAAGTGTTCAGACTTGTTCTAACTTCAAGCAGCAGACGGAGGAGACGTGAAGTCTGAGGCTGGTGAGTGTTCAGCAACATTTATATTATTCATTCATATTATTTCACTGTCACAGACCCTGAGTCAGTTTTCTACTGGTGGACTTTAGAGAGAAGAAGATTCAGGATAAACTTCTGTCAGTAAATCAACAGTTTGACTCAACGCTGTGATTGGCTGAGTCCAACACATTAAACCTACAACTGTCTCAGGTTACCGTGACAACAGGGGAACAGTGTAGGAGGGTTGACTCTGTTATATTTGAAGAAACACTGAGTTTACGTACCTGGCTTCATTGTGTGTGTTTGAGCTCACAGTGTTTTTCACTGGATCCCAGAGACAGATGTGAACAGCAGGTCTGGAACAAAGAGACTTCAAAGGACTAATTAACAGAGTTAACTCACAGTTTAACTTTTTATCTTCATCTGTTCATCAAGTGTTTAATAACACAACACGTTTTCACAATCATACTGTACCGTCACCTGTGTGTGTTTGTTGGTGTGTGTCCTTGCTTGGTATTTTTGGGTGTGTTTTTTGAACAGACAGGTTTGTCCTGATTCCTTTGAGCTCACAGTGTTTTTCCACTCAGACTGAAGATGAGTGGTTATGAGGAGGAAGAGGAGAGAGCAGAGTCTCCAGGGTTCAGCTGTGAGTCTCTGAAGAGTGACTGGTCCATTGGAGTTCCTCCACTCTTCAGTAATGAACCTGGACCCTCACACACAAAGTAAGAGACCTGCTACAAACATGTGAAGCTCCAAACTGAATCCTCAGAGAATGAACCAGAGAACGATGTGTTCTGAATAAAAACATGTTTGTGTTTGCAGAGGTCAGGACCAGAGACTTAGAGCAGAGTCTCCAGGGTCCAGCTGTCTGTCTCTGAAGAGTGACTGGTCCATTGGAGTTCCTCCACTCTTCAGTAATGAACCTGGACCCTCACACACAGAGTAAGAGACTGTTTCTACTGTGACCTGCTCTGAAGAGGATCTAGTTTCCTCTAGTGTGGCCCCTGCATTAGGACACAGCTTCATTGAAGTTGGTGACTAATCTCTCAGAATCACTCAAAGAGCTCAGACCTCCACCAAGAACCAACACGCTCCTTATGAAACCACTTTGAAATCCACTAGAGACTCATTTTAATTTGGATCTGCACCAAATTCCACACACTGGTAAATATCAGTCCTCTGAACATGTCTGTGAAAGAGGACCCCCCCCCCCGATCTGGTTCACAGACTACAACCTTCCACCAAGTTTACTGGTAATCTGTGGTTTTTAATAATCCCAGTAACGAACCAATCAACACACAAACATACTGGGTGAAAACAAAACCTTGTTGACAGAAGTAATGACAACCTGTGACTGTGACATGTGAGTGATCAGGAAATGTCTTCACAGGGAGAGGAAGAGGAGTCATGTTTCTGAGGAGGAGCAGTCGTCCTGCTGTGCTTCGTGTCAGGACGTCCTGAAGGATCCAGTCTCCACCAGCTGTGGACACTGGTTCTGCAGACAGTGCATCACCTCATACTGGGACCAGTCTGGTTCTTCAGGAGACTCCTCCTGTCCCCAGTGTGGACAAAGATCCAGAACAGGAGCTGGAGGTCAGACAGCCGGTCAGAGCAGCACTGTACATGTGTCTGCTGATGTCTTCACTTCTGACAACAGCACATGTGGTTTTATTTTGTTCCTTCATACAGCATCAACATTTAACATCATTAGAAAAGCACAAAGTTAAAAAGCTTTTATTTTCTGTAGTTTTTCTGTATCTGATGAAAACAATCAGCAGATTCTCAGATTCTCTGTCTCTGACATTGTTTCTTGTCTTTCAGCAGATCGTGGTCTGCAGGAGGTTTCAGATGAACATAAGCTCAGTGTGAGGAGGAGATGTGAACATGTGACTGAAGGAAGTGATGAAACAGGAAGTAGAACCCTCCTCAACAGGATCTTCACTGAGCTCTACATCACAGAGGGACAGAGTGAAGAGGTTAATACTCAACATGAGGTGAGGCAGCTTGAGACGGCTTCCAAGATGAAGATCCTCCACGACACTCCTATCAGGTGTCACGACATCTTTAAAGCCTCCACTGACCAGCAGAGACGCATCAGAGTCGTCCTGACCAACGGCGTCGCTGGCGTTGGAAAAACCTTCTCGGTGCAGAAGTTCACTCTGGACTGGGCCGAGGGTTTAGAGAACCAGGATGTGGGTCTGCTGACTGTGCTTTCGTTCAGGGAGCTGAACCTGGTGAAGGACCAGCAGCACAGTCTCCTCACGCTGCTCCGTGTTTTCCATCCAGCGTTACAGAAGCTCACGGCAGAGACGCTCGCTGTCTGTAAACCTTTGTTCATCTTTGACGGCCTGGATGAAAGCAGACCTTCTCTGGACTTCAACCACAGGGAGCTTGTGTCTGAGGTCACACAGAGGTCATCAGTCAACGGGCTGCTGACAAACCTCATCCGGGGGAATCTGCTTCCCTCGGCTCTCGTCTGGATAACCTCCAGACCTGCGGCGGCCAATCAGATCCCTCCTGCATGTGTCGACAGGGTCACAGAAGTACGAGGCTTTACTGACGCCCAGAAGGAGGAGTACTTCAGGAGGAGATTCAGTGATGAAGAGCTGTGCAGCAGAATCATCTCACACATCAAGACGTCCAGGAGCCTCCACATCATGTGTCAAGTCCCAGTCTTCTGCTGGATCAGTGCTACAGTTCTGGAGCACATGTTGACCACAGAGCAGAGAGGAGAGCTGCCCAAGACCCTGACTGACCTGTACTCACACTTCCTGCTGGTTCAGACAAAGAGGAAGAACAGCAAGTATGGTAATAAGAGGGCTGACAGGGACGTTCTCCTGAAGCTTGGGAGGCTGGCGCTTAAACGTCTGGAGGAAGGAAACATCATGTTCTACCAAGAAGACCTGGAGCGGTGTGGTCTTAATGTCACAGAGGCCTCGGTGTACTCAGGAGTTTGTACTGAGATCTTCAGAAGAGAGTGTGTGATCTTCCAGAAATCAGTCTACTGCTTTGTTCATCTGAGCGTTCAGGAGTTTCTGGCTGCAGTCTACATGTTCCACTGTTACACCAAGAGGAACACAGAAGAACTCAACAACTTCTTGGGAACATATGGGAACACAGACAGTACCTTCTCCCTGGATGACCTCCTGAAGAAAACCATGAAGAAATCCCTCTCCAGTACAAATGGTCATCTGGACCTGTTTGTTCGCTTCCTTCACGGCCTCAGTCTGGAGTCCAACCAGAGAGTCTTAGGAGGCCTGCTGGGTCGGACAGGGAACAATCCAAAGATCATCCAGAGAGTCTTAGGGGGCCTGCTGGGTCGGACAGGGAACAATCCAGAGATTATCCAGAGAGTCATCAACAACCTGAAGGAGATGAAGAGTGATGACATTTCTCCTGACAGAAGCATCAACATCTTCCACTGTCTGACTGAGATGAACGACCAGTCAGTTCATCAGCAGATGAAACAGTTCCTGACGTCAGAGAACAAATCAGAGGAGAAACTCTCTGAGATCCACTGCTCAGCTCTGGCCTACATGCTGCAGATGTCAGAGGAGGTTCTGGATGAGTTGGACCTGGAGAAGTTCAACACATCAGACCAGGGGCGACTGAGACTGATCCCAGCTGTGAGGAACTGCAGGAAGGCTCTGTGAGTCCAGACATGATCAATAACATGTTCAATCAGTGGAGATGAGTCGTTCTTCAAATACACTCAGTGTTAAATGATCCTCATTGTTTTGGGCAGCATGGTGTTGCAGTGGTCAACACTGTTAGTGCAGCCTTTCTGTGAGGAGGAGGTGTGTGTGTGTCTGTGATTAAAGTTATTATTAGTATGTACAAATACATTCTCATTGTTCTCATGTGCATATGAGAACAACTAGATCAGATGTGGAGAGTGAAATCCATGTGATCACTGTGCTGGAGTTTGAGGATTCAGACATACGACCATGTGGGGTCCAAGGGGGGTTATTGTATATATTGTATATATATATATAAATATATAGATATAGATATAGATATAGATAAAGATATATATATATGATCAAACAGCTAGCACAGAGTGAGGAGACGATCACTGAATCACTGACGGTTTCTTGAAACTGAAGAAGCAGGAAATATAGTTTCTTCTTCTTTCTGGTCAAACTAGAGTTCCCACCCTGCGTTTGTCCTCCACCACCAACCAGTGCAGTGTCCGTCCCTCCAGGTTCCTGACATGTTGACTTCACAATAAGTTGAGGTCACTGTGACCTTTGACCTTTGACCACTGAAATCTAATCAGTTTGTCTTTGAGTCAAAATGTGAAGAAATCCCCTAAAGACAGACTTGAGATATCATGTTCAAGAGGCCATGAACATGTTCTGTGACCTTGACCTTTGACCTCTGACCACATTAATCTAATGAGTTCCTCTGTTAGTCTGAATGAACGCTTGAACCAAATCTGAAAGGATTCTCTTGAGGAGTTTTTAACAAAGAGGGGATTTACCAGGGTGAGGGTCACATGATCACGTTTTGTAGGAATGTTGTGTTTTCTGATTTAATTCTCACAGATTTGATGTTTTCTTAAATTATAGATTCCGTGGTCGTGTCCTCTCAGAGACTCACTATGAAGTTGTGGCCTCAGCTCTGAAGTCAGACCCCTCACATCTGAGAGAACTGGATCTGAGCTACAACAAGCTGCAGGATTCTGGAATGAAGCTGCTGTGTTCTGGACTGGAGAGTCCAAACTGTCGACTGGAGACTCTGAGGTCCTTAAATCCTTCTTCACTTTTCAGACTTTCTTTCTTATTGGGTCATTATTTATTTAACTTGTCTCAGCTCTGCTCTGCTCACTGTCCCTCAGTCATCTGTCCCTCACCCAGCCTGTCAGTCACGTCCACCTCATCAACTCCATTCACCTGCACTCACCTGCTCCTGATCACTGAGAAAGTGTCAGTAAATAACATGTGGACTGAGGCCGAGCACTCGTCCTCCTCAGGTTTTCAAAATAAGACACATTCTTCTTAAAACATGTTGAACAGTTGATAAGTATAGAAACAAACAGGAAGTGACATCAGGAGCAGTCCCTACTTTAAACAGTGTTTAATTACACAAACCTGCTCAGTGACCAACACACAGAGAAGAAGCTGAAGAATGAAACAATGGTCCAACATGTCTGATCTGATATTTATCTTCAGGTCACAGACTGGACTGAGGTCAGCAGCATGTTGAGAGTCTGTGTTGACATGATGACGATCCACAACAACAGGAGGACACATTCTAATCTTCATATTTCTTTATCCAGGTTGAGGAGCTGCAGTCTGTTAGAGATCAGCTGTTCTTCTCTGGCTTCAGCTCTGAGGTCAAACCCCTCTCATCTGAGAGAACTGGATCTGAGGTTCAACAACCTGCAGGACTCAGGAGTGAAGGAGCTGTGTGGTTTTCTACAGAGTCCAACCTGTCGACTGGAGACAATGAGGTCAGTTCACTGACTGACTTTTGTAGATCTCATATCTATAAAAACGCATTTATGAATAATTTATCATTTCATTCTAATTTAACATAATTCCTCTTCATACATAACTTGAATCCATTCATTAATTAATCTGTGACATTATAAATATTCAGCTACTTGTTAAAACACTGAGTTTAGTTCTGGATTTCCTAAACTGATCTGCAGGACAGAGACCGGGTCCAAATAATCTATTTGTACTGAATCAGGACTCGTTTTTAGTCCAACATGTCTGAACATATTTATCTTCCATGTTATGAGTCTGTGCTGACATGAATATGTGTCTGTTATTTTCACACATGAACTCAGTTTAATTTACAGTTAAGTTTTATTCTTTATCCAGATTAAGTGGCTGCAGTCTGACAGAGATCAGCTGTTCTTCTCTGGCTTCAGCTCTGAGGTCAAACCCCTCTCATCTGAGAGAACTGGATCTGAGTAACAACGACCTGCAGGACTCAGGAGTGAAGGAGCTGCTTGATCTACAGCAGAGTCCAACCTGTCGACTGGAGACTCTGAGGTCAGTAGATGGGTGGAGTCAGTCCACGCTGCTTTCATCAGTATTTTACTAAACACAGTCAGTATCACAGATCCAGGGTCTGTGCTACCAAGCAGGATTTGTGGTTATCAGGTTCACTTCAGGTTTAGTTTTTTCCGTCCCACGAAGCTCGTTCACTTCTTAACGAGGTAAATCACCATGGTAATTTCTGATGAATGGCTTACCTGCTCCAGGTTAAGTTGGAGATCAACTTGTTTAGAAGCTCCGCCCAGTGACCACAGTGACTCTCCACTGTTGTGTGGTGCACACTCTCCTTAAAGGGACGGATAAGGGAAGTTTAAATCAACGTCTGGTTGGTTCAGTTGATCTCTAACTCACCCAGAACATCTCAGTGTCTCCAGACTCATCCTGTCCCCAAAACACCAGATGACCTCAGTCAGCTTCCTGGAGACAGGTCCATGTGTGAGACAGTGTGTGTCCTCAGAGACAGTGTGTGTCCTCAGAGACAGTGAGACAGTGTGTGTCTTCTTGTCGGCGGCTGTGGCTGAGTGGTAGAGTGGTTGTCCTCCAACCTGTAGGTCGGCTGTTAGATCCCCAATCTGAACCATCTGCATGCCTAAGTGTCCTTGGTGCTGAACCCCCATAGAATAACAAAGTGCTGCAAGTAGATGCACTTTATGAATGTGAGTGTTGAACTGTAAAGCGCTTTGAGTGGTCATCATCACACCAGAAAAGCGCTATGAATACAAATCCATTTACCATTTGTCTTCCACTCATCTTGTTAGTAAACAACAGATTCAGATCTCGTGGCCTCGAGTTATTTATCCCGTTCACACGTTATAATGTCGTGGTCACATAATATATTTACACCAGATGCCACCAGGGGGCGCTGTAACTTACACAAGCTGGACCACAGCTGACAGCCTCACACGAGGGACAGAGACGTCTTCATCTGATCTGAGACAGTTTGTCCTCTCACTTCATCAGTGAAGAACTGATCAGGTGGATCTTTGTCACAGCTCTGAGATCAGTGGGACTGAAGCCTCTCCTCATCACCATGGTAACCAGGAGCTCTTTCTACAGAGCAGAACCTCTGCTGAGGTCTATCTGTCTCATCTGGTCCCAGTTTGTCAGAAGCAGATGTTCATCAACACACAGTGAAACATGTCTTCACCTGTAACAGCAGTAAATCCACCTCTCAGGTGTCCACTCTGCACTTTGACATGCAGAGGACACACACTGAGCTCTTAGCGTGTTCATTCCAACACGTGAACATGAAGCAGAGAGGAAGCTGCTCCACCTCTGAACAGGACTGAAGTCCCTGCTGCTCTTTCTACTGGATGAGCTGCATCACTGACTCACAGCTGATGAAGTGAGTCTCTGGGACACTGATGTCTTCTTCTCTCAACAGGTGGAGGTGGTCTCCGTATGTGTGAGTGTGAAGAGGACAGTGTGTGTGGACGGAGGCTGAGCTGTGTCCTGAGGATCCAGAGGCTGAAGCAGCAGCAGCTTGTGTGTAGTCTCCAATCTACACAACCCCTAATCTGCATGTGTTTGTGAGATGAAGCCGGAGCACCTGGAGAAAACACGTGGAGAACATGCAGACTCCACACAGGAAGACCCATCTGAACCGGATTCAAACCAGCAACCTTCCTGCCCAGATTGTGTTTATTCACATGAAGAATGTGTTTATTGAAATGACACAACACAAGCAGAATATATAAACCCTCTATAAAGAGTCACATACAGTGTGTTTAAGTTTGTCTTTATTATTTTCCACCTTTGTCCCTCAGTATGTCTCCATGTGTGTAGAACCACATTCTGTGTAGATGTTTGTTTATGATCTTAAAGTTCCTGGATTCACGTCACAAATTGATTTAGTTCAACACAAAGTTCAACACATTGAAATCACAATGAGTTTAAAATCAGAGTTTTGTCTTTGACACAAAAGATCAAAACTCTGGACTTAAAAATGGGACGTTTTCATTCCTGCATCAGGTGCAGAGCGGTGGTGGCTTTTATACTTTTGACCCACAGGTGGCGCTGCAGTATAACAGCAGCACATCCCAGTCAAAGCCTTTATATTCAGTCTATGAGTCAAACACATGGATCATTTCCTCTGTGACAAACCAGATGTAACGAGAAGAAAAACATCTCAGAGAGAAAAGTTCTGTTTCTACTTGTCTCTGCTTTAATGCTCAATAAACATCCTTCCACCGACTTCACTGGAATCATGACTCAGCGTTTCTTTCCTCTTCAAACAAACAGGTGGAAACATCTCGTCCTTGGTGCAGGTAAAAGAACAAAATCACCAGTTTGACAGAATGGAAACAAGCAGAAGAAAAGTGAATGAGACATTTACAGTATGAAGAAGAGTCGATGAAGAGCAGAGCATCTTTAAGTCTCTGAGGAAACTGTTTCATAAACATTTTACCATATTTAATAGAAAACTGACCCGAGGACGTTTTATACAAACCCTAACTCACTTATAAGGAAAAGTTTGTGCTCATAATGAAATTCTACATCTGATCAATATGTCTCAATATAAACAGCCTGACAGCAGATCAATACATTTATTTTGGATTATTTATCAGTGGATTTAATTCATTCACCATCACATCCAGTTGATGCACATTCCTCAACCTCTGCTCGGGTTTCAGGGTCCAGAGGATTTGTGGGAAAAGTCGCTGAAGTTCAGTTGAAGATGATTGATATGTTTAGTAGAAGCAGCTTGAGATGAGATTGGTGAAAGATCTTCGGTCCAGAAGGAGAAGATCTCCAGACAGAACCACTTCTCCTCCCGGGGTTTATTCTCATTATATGAAGTTTCTCTTCAACGTGGAACAAATCTAAATCCTCCTGTTGTTCTCGCTCTCTGACTCAACGTGGGAGGATTTGTCTTCACTTTGTGCTGCGTGGCTTCAAATCGAATATTAAAATAAAATGTCCCTTTCATTGAATATATTGAAAATATATAGAACAGAACGCCATGTGTTTATCTGTTCATTGTTTCTACCTGAAGTTCTTTGCTCTGTTTTCTGCTCACGGATCATTAAACTCTTATCTTCAGTCCGGTTCTGGCTGGTTTGGGACCAGATTGGATTTTATCTGGTGCTCAAGCAGTTAATGGAGCTCACTGATTGGATCTCCCTGAGGGCGACCACACGGCGTTCTGCTTTACTGTTCTACAGAAGAAACATCTTTAAAATACTTCACTGTGGAAACTGTGGAACTTAAAATGCAAAGTGAGAAAGAAAGAAAGAAAAACGATATGTTCTCCGGACTGGATGAGAAGAGAGAACAACTTTAAATACAATGGAAATAACAATTAACATGGAGAAGACCTCAGCATCTGTCAATCATAAAGTGGAGACGCCAAGGGACAACCTTCTGAGGACAGCAGCAGGTTTTATATTCAAATGATGTTTAACAGGCGTGGGCGTGAACCAGGTGCAGGTTGTTTATTACCAGCTCATATTTCATAAAGTGCTAATATCCCTCAGCTTCTCCACAGTGTGTGTGTGTGTGTGTGTGTGTGTCCTCCGCAGTGCTGCGTGTTCGTCAACGTCAGTCCCGACATGAAGGACGCGGTGGAGACGCTCAGCTCGCTGCAGTTCGGCTCCTCCATCCGACAGGTTGAGCTCGGGAAAGCGAAGCAGAACATCTCACCAGTGAAGAACCAGTAGAAGACAAACCGACGCTGGACCAGGATTCAACCTCACTGTTTATTACACAGAATCATATTCATCTCCTTTAGTTTGGTTCTGGATTTACGTTTGTAAACAGACGAACTTACTGGTTCCACTGGTCTCAGACTTCACAATGGAAACTATTTGTACTGAAAGTAATAAAGTTACTTATCAATCCTTATGACGATCATCCTCTTTATTGACTGAATATTAATTTGTGGTTAGTAAAGTCTTAAAGTGCACGTTCATGCTGCGTCGGGTCCGTTTGGCTTTTCACAAAGTGCGAGTGAAGAAGTGTCCAGAAGAAAAGGAGGAAGACGTCTTCTCTCCGCTGTCTGTCCCTCGTCCCCTAGCTTCTTTTCTTCAGCAGCTGGTTGAGGACGCTGGTCTGTCTCAGGGCTCTGAGGTCGGACACGTCCTCTGCGATCACCGGGACGTCCTCGCCGGGATTGGTCTCATCACTTTCAGCGTCGTCACTGTCAGATAACGTACACAAGAGGGCGTCGTTCTCATACGTGGGGAAGTAATACCTGAGGAGAGGAAGACCACAGAGTTTATAAGGATGAAGGAGCAGTGTTTATCAACAAGCCCCCTGGTGGACAGCAACGCATGCTGCAAGGACAAACTGAACCATAAAGACATGAGCTAGTGTTGGACGTACTGCGGCTGGTCCCAGGTGGACACGTCCGGCAGCGTCATCACGTGACCTGCAGCCGCGATGTGGCGCAGCACGTCGGCTCTGGAGAGGAACTTCCCCTCGCAGCCGTAGCAGCGGCTCTGGTGGATCTGCCTCCGGATGAAGTTCACCAGTTTGACCTGCTGGTAGAACCTGAGGTCTGAGAGGAGACGCACAGCGAGAGGTCAGCACAGAGCCAGCGTCTCATCAATCTGCAAACGTCTGCATCTCAGTTCAGACTCGTGTTCTGATCCGAGTCTGAAGCTTCACGTGTTTCTCTTTAGTTTCAGTGGATCTGGTTAGTTTTGGTTTCACATTGTAATTTAAGGACTGAAGAAGTTCGTGTCCTGCTTCTGTCCTGACTACAAACTGACTGGTGATGCTTCTCTTGTCTAGAACAACAAACAGTTGTATGACCTGTGAAACTGACTGAAGAGAAAGATCTCATATCACAGACGATGCAGATTCTGGAGGTTGCTGATGTTTCACTCACTGAGTTCTGTCCTCAGCTTCTGAAGATCGAAGTCGTGAACGTCCTGAAACAAACGACACAATAACAAAACCCACAAAGCTTCAGAGGTTGTGAAGCTCATTACACAACAGAAAATCAAACCAAGACAGAGGATTTCAGATTCTTATAACAAAACAAACCAAGGACTCAGTTTCCTTTAAGGTGCGACACACAAAGTCGTTAACAGAATGAAGACCTGGTTCATAATATTTACACATATATTAAGTCCTGGACACGTCAGTGAACGCTGAGCAGAGCGGTTCTGGTTCTGCAGGAGCTTCAGGTTCAGCTCCTCCTGATTTACCTTCATGTGTGTGTAGATCTGCTCCATCGTCTCCGACTGATAATCACAGAACAGACACACAGCCGAGGGAGGATGGGCCTGCCAGTCCGACCAATCACTGAGGACGACACAGACACAGGTTTCAGTGTGTCGCACTCCTCCTCGTCTCTCTTTTCTACGTGTTCTAACTCTGCGTCCTGCTGGCGATACTCACTCGTCGTCGTCGTTGTCGACCAGCTCGCGGTCGTCCTCGCTCTGCACCTCCTCCCACGTCTTCCCCAGCTCCTGACACCAGAGGGAACATTCACGTTAGATATCTGGTGCTGAAACAATCACTTGATTCGTTGATCAACAGCTAATAACTGACACTGATCAAGTAAGAATGTGTGTGTAGCTCTGTGAGGATTGAAGTTGTGTCTGATTGAAGCGACACAAAGAAACGACAAACTGCCTCAGACTGATTCACCAGGTAGTTGATGATGTAGAAGCGGTCGTACTCGCTGTTGCTGGCGTTGATGCGACGATGAGCTTTCTTCCTCATGTGATCTTTCAATGTGGTTTTATCTCTGAACGTCTTCTCACAGTACAAACACTGCAGACTGAGCAGAGGAAAGAAAACACAACATTAACACAACACTTGATTAAACATGTTCTATACTTAACACAATGAACTGACATGTGCAAAGCATCAGCTCTGATTAATCAGTTTCTGATATTTAACAGATCAATGATGAATCAATAATCAAACCCATTTGAACGAGTCTGATTCTCACTTGTCCAGTTTGCTCTGCAGCTTGTCCAGGAACTCGTTGCAGAACACGATGTTGTCCGGGAGTCCGATGCTGAAGGAATGTTCTCGGGCCATGTGGTTCAGCAGAGATGACCTGGAGATGATGGGGTTTGGTTATAAACTGACAGTAAATTCATTTTAAATATCTATTACTTGATTATTTTAACATATTCATGGACATCGGTTCTGCTCCGATGGAAAAATAAGATTCTGGATTTCTTTTCCCTGCTTTTCAGAGTAAATCCTGAAATGTAACCAACATATTTCATGTTAGATTTGTATTTCTGGTTCATATTCCAGGTGTGTTGATTTAAAGCATCATGTGAAGAACCTGTTTCCAGAGAACTCGTCGCTGCAGAACATGCAGAGACGCTGGAAGCTGCCGTCGTCTCTCTCCTGCTGCTGCTGCTCCAGCACCTCCTCCTGCCAAGAGAAACCACACTGAGCAAACACCACAGAAGAAGAAGAAGAAGAAGAAGAAGAAGAAGAAGAAGAAGAAGAAGAAGAAGAAGAAGAAGTCCTCCAAACCAAACACCGAGTACAGGTGTGTTTATCCACAGAAATCGGACCTGTGGGACTCACCAGTCTTCTCTGTTGGAGCCTCTCTCGGAGGAGTCGGTCTTCTGGAAGAACGTCACACAGCAGGAAGTAGTTCTCTTGTTTCTCTGAAGGAACAAATTGTTTTCAGAGTCGTTTGAAGACAACGTTTCAATTAAATTCCAAATTGATCTGGTGTGTATCAGTCTCTGTGAACATGAAGGATTTAAGTGAAGAAGTTCAAGCTAATGTTGCATCCAAATCAAAAACATAGTGTTTATCTGAAGATGGTAAATGTGAGGATCAGAGTGAAGTCATGGATCTGAGGTCAGACCCGTCGACCCTCTGTGCACCGGTGGACAGGAACCCCCCCCCCCCGTGTGTGTAAATGGAGAACTCACCGACTGGACCGGTGGAGTTTGTTTTGATGACGCTGCAGAAGTCTGTGGTCGGCTGCTCCAGGAATCGGCCTTTCCAGTAGAACAGGTACCTGCCGGAGGAGAAGAGCCGAGTCAGCAGCGTGAAGCCGTCTCCACCGAGAGAGAGGAACCGCACTGGGTTCACGTTTCCACCTTTGTCTCCATAAAACAACCAAAGTCTTAGAGACTCATGAGTGAGACGTCTCCGTGAATAATGTGTGATGTCACCAGACTCTCAGCAAAGACCCACAATAACAAGTTGAGTCTTTTATTGCTGATTAATACATTTCATGGACTGTTGCCCCATAAGATTACATTCATTTCATTCACACCCACATTTTTAAACATAACACCCAGGTTGAAAACTACTTGTATTTCCCTTTTAAAGCTGATTACATTGAATTTCAGTCCCTTCCTGTTTGTTTACAGCAGTTAGGTTGTTGCTAAAATGTGCAAATAACAGTTTTAATGTTGACGGACACGGATCCAGTTTGAAGCAGCGTGAGAGTCTGACCCCGGGAGGTCGGCGATGAGTTTGACGTCGGCGATGACGAGCTTGTGCTGCAGCAGCAGGTGTTTGAGCAGCAGGTCCTTCTGCGGCGGGGGGGCGGTCTCGGAGCAGAAGAGACAAGGCAGCGGCTCCAAGGGGAGAAGCTGCCGGGCGTCCAGGGGGTCTGTCTCCGGGAAACACAGAGGCTCCAGGATACTGTCCTGACCTGAGGGAGGAGGAGGAGGAGGAGGAGGAGGAGGAGGAGGAGGAGGAGGAGGAGGAGGAGGAGGAGGAGGAGCAGAATAAATTAACTTTGTTCCCAAGTTAATTTATTCACTCCAGGATGTTCATCCATAAACAGCTGAGTCAGGTTTATTATTCTTTTAAATCCTCAATTCCTTTTTCTGTCAAACCTCTGTCTCCTCTAAGAACTGAAACAACATAATAGAATCATAATAACAGAATCAAACTACTGGTTTAATGTCTTATATTCACAAACTGATATTAAGCATGTTTCTTCCAGAGTGTGCACGTGTTGTTCTTGTAACTGTAACGTGACAATAAAGCATCATTAGTATTAAACACTGAATTTCCTCAACATTAACTTTAAAATACTCGACTGGTTTCATGGGAGTGACTCGTGTTAAACTGGGACTCGTTCAGTGATGGTTTCACTTCCTAAGAGAGCAGCTGGTAGTTCTCTGTTAATCAGAGTTCATCTTTTAAAACCTGTTAAACTGTCAAACACATGTCAGCTGCTAACTGCTAAGCTAGTTAGCACCTAGCTGCTAAGCTAGTTAGCAGTTAGCAGCTAGGTGCTAGCCGGTGAAGACCTGAGTCTGTTCCCGAGCTTTTCGGCTGTTTTCCGGCGGAGCGACGGTTCAAAATGACGCAGAGGTTTTATTAAGAAATAAAAATTCGCTGTGATCATAAAACTTCTTGATTAAATTCACTGAATCCTTCAACTCACCAGCTTCCCTCCCGTCGCTGGCAGCCATCTTTGTGTCACCTGATCAAAACAACGACCAACGGGCCAATCAGAGGCCGAGGAAATGTTTGTGCTGCTTTCACCATCTCTTCGTAAAATGCAACTCCCGCCGTGGTGCGTTCAGGGTCTGTGGAACAAACATCATTACTTCAACAAAAAGACCACTAGGTGGCGCAGTCAGCTCAGGCTCAGTTGTTTCACTCAAATGTCAGACAGCTTTTTTTATTTAACCGCAATGATAAATAAAACATATGTAATAAAATGATAGGATCAAAACTGTCAACTAATAATAAGATAGAGGGATAGATAGATATAATAATAATAATAATAATAATAATAATAATAATAATAATAATAATAATAATAATAATAATAATAATAATAATAATAATAATAATATAATGATCATAAAACGACATGAACCTTTAAATCCACTGAAGTTATTTCTCCTCCTCCTCCTCCTCCTCCTCCTCCTCCTCCTCCTCCTCCTCCTCCTCCTCCTCCTCCTCCTCCTCCTCCTCTCCTCTCATCTCCTCCACCTCTTCCTCCTCCTCCTCCTCCTCCTCCTCCTCCTCCTCCTCCTCCTCCTCCTCCTCCTCCTCCTCCTCCTCCTCCTCCTCCCTCCTCTCATCTCTTCCTCCTCCTCCTCCTCCTCCTCCTCCTCCTCCTCCTCCTCCTCCTCCTCCTCCTCCTCCTCCTCCTCCTCCTCCTCCTCCTCCAGCAGCCTGTTCAGGTGTGTTCAGGTGCTGCATTATTCACACGGAGCTCAGCAGCTCTAATTGAACCCTGGAGAGAAGCAGCCGCTAACTCCTGATGTGGATTCCTGAAATGGTCCAAAACTCCCACATGAGCCACATCAGGTTTCATCTGTTTCAATAAAATAGAGAAATCTGGAAAAAACTCTAAAAACAATGGATCTGATATTTCTCATCATGCATATGGAAAGAATGTCTGTTAAAAGTCCTGAAAATGTGACGCAACACTCAGCTGTGATGTCTTCATAAACCATAGAATTGAACTATTTATTATTTATATATTTTTGTTAGTCTTTGTTATTTCATAATTCTCTTGTATTTCACGTTCTTTGCTGGTCGTCCATCTTTATTCAGTCTATGGACCAAAGCCACGAAAACATGAATGTGAACAAAAGTTGTTTTATCTCCTGATAATATGAAAAAAAAACAGTGAAGAAGATTTGACCAGTTCCAGTTCACGTGAACTTCTGTTTTTTCTACTAGAAAAATGAAAACGTTATTCTTCTGAACCAAAGTGTAAAACTGTGATTGTGTCTTTTGTTGCGGAGGAGAAGGGACCACGGTGTGATGTGTGTCCGCTGCTGAATGAAGACACACTCATGGTCAGGTCCGTCCCACACTTCAGATCCGTGTCAGTCGGGTCGGTCTGAATCAGCTGCTCTGTAGTTTCCTGATCTTCTTTTGGTTTCTCCTGAACTTCGCTGTGACCCACTTCCATTAAGCTTTCAAATAATCTGATTCACTGGCAGCACTCCCACCAGGACGCTGCAGGATCTCCAGCTTTTCAAAACAACATGTTCAGACTCGCTCCTCCTCCGCTCCGCCTGCCGCTCTCCTCTCAGGTCCAACCTGGATGCTGCTGGCGACGAACTGTTGCATAGCAACGCTGTGCTCAGCACCAGTGCTTCTGTTGTTCGGAGCTGAAGAACCTCAAAGATGTCATTATGTGGGCAGAGTCGCCCACATGGGTCAGTGTCAGCCAGGAGAGCTCTTATTCTTCTGCTCTCTCTCTCTCTCTCTGTCCGTCTCTCGCTCTGTTGTGTTGATGATGTGGACACACACACATCGGTACTTCTGTCTTTGTGAGGACCCTCACTGACATAATACATTCCACAGCATCCCCCAAAGATAGACCAGCCGACATGTCCTCACTGCCCCCGTCTCACAGTGGACCTCACTAACATGGATGGAACAAACACACACTGCAGCTGTGAAGCAGAGACAAGAGACACGTGGAATAAAAGAGAAAAGGACGAAATGTCCCGAAGCTGCAGAGTCCATTGAACCTCACAGACAATTTAATGAATATTCTGCTCATGACTGGAGGACGAGTCGTCCCACACTTATCTCGTTCTTTTAGTCTCAGACACATCAACTCATATTTGTCCTCTTGTGATCAAATATATGAATTGTTCAGAGCCACGTGGACAAATGGGGCCCTCAGCTTTACCTGCAAACTCCACTAGAAGACACACAAACAACCACAAGACAACTACGGACGGACACACAGGGATTCACAATCCCCACAAAGACACACACACAAAACACACAGAGTCAAAAACAACCACAAAGAGACACGTCATCCTCAAAAGCTTCAAAACTACTGTGAGACAGTAAAAGGACCACGGACATGAAAAACATCCACAAAAACCTTCAAGGTGCTGAAAGTCGGATTTAACCTTGAAACACGGGACCCGTGTTTGAAGGTGAAACAACATGTCTGATATCTCATCAGCTCGTGCACCACTTTGTTCGACAGGTGTTTTATAAATCCACTTTGAACAGTAGCAGACGCTTCAGTAGAATTACATATTTAATATTGAGCTTTTACCCAGAACTGTTTCCTGTGTCTGGTGCTCATGAGTAATGTTACACAACCTCTCCTCAGCGAACATGGTGAACTGGAAACGCGGGTGTGACGGCCGCGGGCTGCAGCTCTGATGATGGTTTCCACATTCCACTTTTAATTAAGCCCTGAAGTAGAGTCCTGACGTGTTATCATAAAAAAGCGACGCCTCCTCTAAAGCTCGGATTGGTTGGAGTTCCAGCTTCTAACGGCTCTTTTCCTTCGTCTCTGATTGTGCCGCTCGTCTTCTCTCAGGCAGGAACCGGTTCTGACGAAGCTTTTCTTCTGTTAATAACTAATAATCGGTTCCAGAGACACTGAGTCATTCTGATGAATAATGAACTCTTTGCTTTCAGTCACCTGACATGTTGTGTCACTAATCAGGATCCTACAGACCATAACAATAATTAAATTGACATTTGATTGGTTGTTAACTATGAAGCAAAAAGCATGTCATAGTTATGAATCATAAATAAATATCGAAATGAATAATTACTACATACATGCATGTAAATTTAATGACTATTTCTGTATTTCTATTACGTCTGTGTCTCGCCACTTTATGACTTCACTTCTTCATCCGAGGTCGATTTATCTACAAAGATCAGCTGACATGAGCCTTTCACAGATATGTGTTTATGTATACGTTTGCTGATGCAATATGAAACATTTATTCTAAAATGCAGAAAAGATGTGCAGCTATGTTCACATTTCATGTTTAGGAAATATGTTCTATATATATGGTTTATATGCTTTTGGATCTGCTATAGTTCTGTTACGATGACTTGACCTGGAAACACATGAACACTGAGCTGGATACATTCATTGATGGTTTGACTCTGAAAGAGGAAACATATGGAAATATGAGCCTTTTGGGTAACTGACCCCTTATTTGTGAAATCTCAGATATTATTTTCCCTTTAAGTGACCGTCCTGTTATTTATGATAGTTTAATATTATGACCATTATTATTATTAATATAAATTAATCACTTTTTCTTGTAATATTATGATTTCATCCTCGTATATTTTACATTTTGCTCGTAATATTACAACTCTACACTCATGCATTTATGATTTATTGTAATATGATCACTGTATATTTGTAAAATTAAGTATATTTGTACATTTCTGACTTTTTCTTGTTCAACAATAATTGTATCCTTGGAAATGTATAACTATTTGCTTGTAAACTTTATTTCTGTAAATTTACTTTTTCCTTGGATTACACATTGAGAACAGGCTTTAGGACCCGGGGGGCGACAGGTGACGTAGGACAACAACAGGAAGTGGGAGCGCACGTTGCCGGTAGGTTGTGTGTTCTGTGTGTGTTAGCTTCAGTAGCTTTAGCTTCACGGTCACCGGTAAAGTCGGGAGTTGAACCGGCAGCTTTTCCCGCTCCGCCGCCGCGTGGGTCCGGTAACATCCGGTAACTTCCGGTACCGGAAGCTCGTTGTGAAAGCGAGTCTGTTTGAAAGGTGTCTCCTGCGGTTAGCTTCAGCGGCTAGCAGCTAGCACAGAGCTGCAGCTTCAAAGGAGACTGAGGTCGAAAGTAATCAAGTACAGAAAGTAATCAAGTACATTTACTCAGTCTCTCACCACATCACACGTGATCAGCGAATATGAATCGATCAGCTGATCAACTCACAAATTACTGACAGCTACTGCTTGTTGATTCATCAGAGATCATAATTAATGTCGCGTTTTTAATGTGACAAACATGTGAATCAAATGGAACCAGAGGAGGAGGAATATTATATTATATCTTATAACCACAATAAGGATTTAAAGATTGGTGATAGTACGAAGTTATTAATATTGTAATATCTTTTTTCTCCTAACATTATTGTTATTGTAACAATTCTTGAACCTTTTATCAATGTAGTTTTCTCAGTGTTAAATATTGTTATGAAGTTATTTATCATTTTTTCTGTGAAATTCATGTGTTTTGGTTCTAAACTGTTTAATGAAAAAAAAAACATTTAAAATGCATCTGCTGAACTTTTACCAGCGTCTGAGTAAACACGTGAGTGAAGGATAGTTGTGGTGTGTTGTTGTGTTGCAGTAAAGTGGTTTTACTTTGTTGTAGCAGTGTGTTGATATGTGTAGCAGTGTGTGTAGCAGTGTGTGTTGCAGTGTGTGACCCTGTATGTCAGTGTGTATAGCAGTGTGTGAACCTGTGTAGCAGTGTGTGAACCTGTGTAGCAGTGTGTGTAGCAGTGTGTTGTTATGTCTTAACCTGTGTAGCAGTGTGTTGGCTGGTGTTTACCTGTGTAGCAGTGTGTGTAGCATTGTGTAGCAGTGTGAACCCGTTTTCTTCATTCTTTATTCTGCAAAATGAAAGCTTACATATGTACAAGCATTAAATTGAATGGACCAATCAGGAGGGCCGCTCCTAGTTTTGTTGTATTTTACAATAACCACAAAGTTCCATACCATTCTGTTTGAATGATGAACAATGATAAGGTGGTTTATACTCACGTCCACATGTAGTGAGACTGTTTGACTTGTAGAACCTGAACCGGCCACATGGCTCAGCCTGGTCTCTGTCCCCGAGGGGCCATAGATATATATAAAGACTAGATGTCTCGTTCGACGGAGCCGGACGTCACCACATGGCGGCCATCTTGCATCGGGCAGCTCGCTCACCCATAACATTGTGTTGGTAGTGGTAAATAACCATAACTTGCTCAATTTTCAACCGATTTTGAAACGGTCTGGTTTGTTATAAACGTCCGAGATGTAGTTATGACACTGCATAAATTATAATTTTTTTTTAGAAAATAACATAATTCTTCATAAGTGCACAGTGTCATATCTACATCTCTGACGTTTATAAAAAACCAGACCGTTTCAAAATCGGTTGAAAATTGAGCAAGTTATGGTTATTTACCACTACCAACACAATGCTATGGGTGAGCGTGATGCCCAATGCAAGATGGCCGCCATGTGGTGACATTCGTCTCGGTTGGCCGGCAACGCAGACGAGACATCTAGTGTTTATATCTATGCTTGGGGCTGCCTGAGCTGAAGACATCATCACTGTGTGGGACCAAAGCCACGTCTAATGTTCTGCATGAGAGACAAATCCCATGTGTGTCCCAGGAAGTCAGACCGAGGGCCGCACTCACCCAGCAGGAGGTTTCCTGTCGGTGCTGATGTCCGACTCGGTCCAAGACCAGAAATCTACCGGCTCTGGTCTCTGCTCAAAATGATTCCTGATGGTTACAGTGACCTTTGACCTTTGACAAACGAGTTCAAACTAAAGGTAATTTCAAACCGAGTCAGGATTTTTCATCCAAAATTGTCTCAGATGTAAGAAAATGAATTCAACCTCATGTTGTGTCAGTTGTAGTCGGACCCTTACGTCTGTTCTGTCAGTTTTCAGAACAGGTTTTGATTTTCTGCTCTTTTCCATTTTATCTCCTGCCACAACTTTTTGGAACGAATAGATTAATAAAATCCATCCGACTCAGGCAATTTTTACAGATTAAAATACAAATACGATAAATCTGTGTCACAGCTTTAATGTGCAAAGTCCTTAAGGATCAAAGAATACTTAAATAACCTGTATATTGTCTGAGCTGTGTGATGTAACACACACTGCAGCCTCTAGGGGGACGCCATCAGTTCTTTCATGTATATTCTCTCGGCCTCGTGCGACGTGACTTGTTTGTCTGGAAGTGGCTTGAGACACGAGCAGAGACCTGGTGTGGGTTGTGATCCGAGCCGAGGAGCTGAACTCTGGTCTGAACTGAATCCTCCTCACTGGCCACGTGGCTGTCCTGGAAGCAGGTGGAGGTGAACTTTATGTTTCTGGTCACACTCTGACATTTACAGAACAAGCTGCACAGCTCCGGCCTCTGAAATCCTCCTGAGCTCGAAGCTTCTCGTGTGTCGCTGCCGCTCCAGGACACCGTGAGAGCAACTTCCCTACTGGAGCCGTCTGGTTCCTACTGAAAACATACATCTTTAAAAACAACTCACAAATATATAGTTTCATAATTTAAAAAGTAATTTCCAAAAACAGCTGGACCCTAGATTGAATAAAGAATGAGTCTGGTTTAGGGTTGCAAAATTCTGGGAATATTCAAAGTTGGAAACTTTCCATGGGAATTAACGGGAATTAACGGGAATAAACTGGAAATGTTGTGTGTAATTTATACTAACTGTATTTACCTTGTCATATACAGACATAAATATAAACATGTTGTTGTGTCATAGTCTGATTTGAGCCCTGAGGAAACTTTGGGCACTTGACTATATGCTTCTGCATCGTTGTGTCATTCTTAACATCGGTCTTTGCACAGTATTTGCAAATGTACACAGCCTTTCCTTCTACATTGGATGAGGTGAAATGTCTCCACACATGAGAGAGTGCACGTGGCATTGTTCTGTAGAATAAGATGAGAAAAAAGTTTGTAAAAAAACACTAATGCAATGCCAGAGATATAAATAGTTAGCCAAACAATTGGAATCGTCTGTAAACATATTTTACAATTGATGGATAAATGAATGGAAATAGTCTAGATGAACAGATGAACAATCCTCAATCAGCATGCTAATATATTTTCCCAGTAATATCATGGAAACTTACCTGACTAGTCCTTCACTCTACAGCAGGCCTCAATAGCCCTGCTGTAGAGTGAAGCATGCTGGGAGTTATCTGTGCATGTGATGGAAGAATGACCAGTGGAGGGTTGGAACTCAACGTTCCATACATCTTTAAAATAGAGTTTTGAATGATGTTTTTATTGCTCAGCGTTTAATTTGCGTATTTATTTATTTTTCAAAATTCCCAAAATTCCAGAGCTTAACTTCCCATGGAAAGTTTCCGGAAATTTACCGGAAACTTTCCGCCCCTTTGCAACCCTAGTCTGGTTGAAAAGGTTCATCAGTCTGGAACACAACCTCATGTAAAGCAGCAGATTAAGTTTAATATCTACTACAAAATCATATTACATTATTAGATAGAGTATTAATAAGTGAGCTTGCAGGTGCTGGTTTGTTCCTTCATGCTAAGCTAAGCTAGCTGGCGGCTGCTTGAAGAGAGAATGATTCTGCACAAACTCCCAGATTCTAAGACGATTCCTTTAATGATTAGAGACCTGCCATGTTCGTTAAACCTCATCCAGCAGCAGCATGTGTATGAGAACTCCACCTTAACTCCAACCGGCAGCAGTAAGTTGATTTCAGCTGTTTCCATCCGTCACTTTCCCAAGTTTCCATCCAACTTCTTTGTGGGTCAGGGCTTTTATCGGGCTGTGCTGCCCGTGCAAAGCCCCGGACTGCTGCCGAGGCAGAAGTGGAGCCGGTGGGGGGGGGGGGGGATCTCTCAGCGGCCGGTGTAATCAGCGGCGCTGCTGCTTCCTCCCCTGTGGATTTATCGGTCTGGAAAACCTTTGGAACGCGAACATTAGTCACCGGCTGAGATGGAGTCTAGCCCAGAGACCCAGAAATTCAATTCTAGCAACCGGAGCAAAAAACCCCCGAGCACGAAGTCTCAGCTTGATGGTGAGTGATGTGCTGACCTGGGGTCTGCTGCTGGCGCCCGGGCCACACTCATACCGCCTGGATCTGCTCATCTGAATAAATAGCAAACGGTTAGTGGGTTGTGTTGAATCCCTGACCGATCGCTGCTGCTAGACTCAAACAGGCCTGGTCCTACAGAGCGCCTGTAGAAACTGGAACTCTTATTCCTGCGCCTGCTGCAGTTTCATAACTTCCAATAAGTGTTTGTTTATGATCACCTGTCTAGACCAATGCCACAGCTGGTTCCAGATCTGCGTCTGCATTAGGGACGGGAACCAGCAGGGAGCTCCCGATACGATACTATCACGATACTTAGGTGGCGATACGATATGTATTGCGATTCGATATTACGATTTCCTGGGATTTCTTTTGGTTATTTTTTTTTTTAAGTACTGGACCATGGAAAAAAGTTGAATCATTCCTTCAAATACAACACAGTCAAATTCACTTAGAGCTTTACCAGCTTTATTTCAAATATTAACATTAACTTAATGACTGCCGGGCAGCCAATAGAGAACATAAATAAAAATGTTCCCTATTATTGTATAGCCCCTGTCAACTGCACACAAACTGACAGATTAAGAAATGTAAGCCACTTAGGCTACTTTTAAACAATAAATAAAAGGTAAATTAAATAGAATGAATAAAAGTTTACTTAAAATATAAACTTTGAAATAAACAAAAGGTAGGCTATTGTTGTTTGCATGTAGGCGATGCAAAGCTAGTGCTTGGGTGTGTTTAGATTCTTGTGCAAAAACAAGAGCTGGTCAACATGCTCTGGGGTGATGTTGCTCCCCCCCCATATATCCCCTCCGGTATAAACCAAGAAATATGTTTTAAAAAATCGATTTGGGAGGCAGCATGGCGATTTAAAGTGTCATTCACAAGAATCGCGATTTGTAACTGAATCGATTTTTTCCCCCCGTCCCTAGTCTGCACACCGAGCCTGGTTTGAAAACTGATGCTGAGAGAGAGACGAGCTGCATTCACTTGTTTGTCACTGTCGACAATATTAATGCTTTTTCTGCAGAGTTGATAAAGACCGAACCCACTTTGATGAGCTGGAGTGAAGTCGTCACAGAGTCATAAAGCAACAGCGTCACATCACTGAACACCAGGAAGCAGAGGAAGATTTCATCCCTTCATTATCCCTCCTTCTTATTCCCTTCATGCTTTTCCTCAGGTTTGCTATCGAGACCAAATCATTTTTTTGCATTGATGAGTTTGGACACGATAGGAGAGATTTTCTCTTCCTCTTCATGTTGTGACAAACATGAAGAGGAAGAACAAAGTCACATTTAGGCTTTTGTTTTGGCGAGGCTAGGAAGTGAAGGAGTTATTAAAGCTTTGATGGCGTCTAATGTTTCCTTCTGAATCTCTGCTCACTCGAGTGATAGAACTGGTCTGGTGCTGTGCTTGTGTGCATTGCTCATAGAAACAGCTTCAACAATGACTAAACAAGCTGTGAACTGGAGAGATACAGTCACTGCAGACTCTGTGACAGTGAACACAACATGTACTGAACCACTCTTAACCAGGAAAGTCAATCATCGCATTAATATTCAACACAAAATGGACTTGTCTCCGCCGGGAGTTCCTCCAGAAACCATCTGGGAAATGTTCAGAGCTGCTGTGATTTGTAGAATGAACAAAGTGTAGATTCATTTCAAACAGGACGTGGATAAAAGCTGTCGGTGTGATTCTCACAGAGTTGACATAGAAGCAGGTTTTCTCCTGACAGCAGCAAAACTCTGTGCTGTGTAAAATGAATTTTTAATTAAAAGCCAACCCAAGTGATGAAGTGTAGTTTGGAGCGGCCGTGTGTTCTGATCTGGACGTTTAGCTAACAAGAGCAGAAAGTCCTTCTTCATTTCAGCGTGACTTTGATGTGGGACCTGCTGCTTTGATGTGGGACCTGCTGCGTCAGCCACTTGGTTTCAATGTGCCGACACGAAGCTCCAGGAACAAGGTGGTTTAAACCTTTTATATATAAACAGTCTGTGGTTTAAACCCGAGTGCCGCAGGCCGCGAGGCACAGGAACCACTGAAGAGTGAGCGGAAACCTGGAAGCTCCACATCCAGCTTCCTCTGATGATACACTTGTTCACTGAGAGGAATTATGTGGAAGTGTAACGGCAGCGTGTTCCCGTCAGGACGGATTGTTCTGGTAGAATAGAGTTTCTGCTGCGGAGCCGGAGTTTCCTCCCTCCAGCACATGGAGGGGAAGTGATGTCTTACACAGCAGAAGCAGATCCTGTGGTTAATGGGACGTGACGTTCAGCGAGGCCGGGGACACACTACACACACTACACCTGTGTGTGTGTCTGTGTGTGTGTGTGTCTGTGTGTGTCACACTGTTGTACTTTAATTAAACACTAAAGCTCACCAGGATCTGTGCTCTGTCACTTTCACACAGTTCAGACTCACATCACTCTGGTGTTTACTTGTTCTGATGAAAATCGAGATGTTACATTTAATTTTATAGTCCAGGCAAAGTAGCGTTTTACGACCGACTAATTGTAAAATAATTTTTTTCAGCATAGATCATTTGTATGAGGTGTCCAGAACAACAAACTAAAAGTCCTAAGAAATCCTAGTTGAGGAAATATGTTTAATTCTCATCAATGTGTTTCAATAAGGCAACAATACATCCCTTTACTCCAATCAAAATAAAACTTTACACAATGAAAGTAGCCATGAAACGTAACATTTTTTGTATTACAAGTTTCTTTTGAAATGAATTTGACAAGCACATGAGCGCCACACTTATTGAATATGTCCTAATTTGCATAGGCAAACACCATTCATATGTATTACAAATACATACATAAATTCATTTTCAAAGAAACTTGTCATACAAAAAATGTTCAGTTTCATGGTTACTTTCATTGTGTAAAGTTTTATTTTGATTGGAGTAAAGGAAAAAAATAGTCTTTTTGGGGTGCATTGTTGCCTTATTGAAACACATTGATGAGAATTAAACATATTTCCTCAACTAGGATTTCTTAGGACTTTTAGTATGTTGTTCTGGACACCTCATAGAAATAATCTATGCTGAAAAAAATTCTTTTACAATTACTTCTATTTTTGGCTCCAAAATGGGCTACTTTGCCTGGACTACTACTGATCAACAAGAAAACACTGAATGAACCAGTTTCATCTGTTCAGGCTGATTTCATCTGTAGTGAAATATTCGTATTTCATCATCTAACCATTTAAATCTGAGCTGGTTCCAGCATGTCGGCCTTTCCTCCGTCTGGTTCAACTCCTGTTTCCTCTGGAACCAGCTGAAGAACCGACATCAGGTCACATGTTGAACTGGATTTGATGAGTGTACGAATCAAACCTGTCTCTTGTTAATCTGAGTCGTCCTGTTGTGTGTGTTGAGGACCTCAGAGACATGAGGCTGCAGTAGAAACACTCGTGTTCACGCTGCAGTCACAGACCTGCAGAGGAGGAGGAGGAGGAGCAGTGTGTTGAGGGACTGCTCTGCTCTTTTGAAGATGTTTCATCTGAGGTCTTGAGATGTGGAGGTAATGGCTGCAGCAGATCTCCGGAGTGAGGACAGAGTGGATCCAGAGGAGGCTGCTGGCTGTGAGCGGGAGGCAGCGGTGCATGACGGCTGCTGCTCGCTCATTTCACGCCTGTCGGGTCCTGGAGCACGGAGTGAAAAGCAAAGTGGATGAGAAACCGTCTGGGGAGAACAGCAGTTGTGTGTGTTTACATTGTCAAATCTGCAGAGTTGACAGAAGTGTTGTGATAAAGTCCCAACGTGTGTGAGGATGATATGTGAGGTTGTTATCATATTTAAAAAGGATGCTGCAGTCCAGGTTACAGTTGTCTCTGTGCATAGATCATTATTATCATTTCACAAAATGTATTTTTACAGTAGTCACAACAAAGATACAAATACTTTTTTTTGTGATCAACTTTTTATTTTACTGAGAAATATAGCAAGGTACAGATCAATGTTACAGTAATCAATAACAAAATATATATTCACATGTACTCATACCTGTCAATGTATATAGACACACAAAGGTAAACAATAAAGGAAAAATAATAACTAGGAATAAGTCAAATAATAAAATAGAAAAAAAAAATATATATATGAAAATATTAAATAAACAAACACAAATATACAATAGGTCATTAATACAAAAACAATAACATATGTATGTAATAAAATCACAGGGAAATAAAATAAAATAACATAGATACAAATACTTTATGAGATTTAAGATTTACTTTCACAGAATATGATTCATTTTACTATTATTGATGGTGTGTGTATATAATATATGTGTTTAACCTTGAACAGTGGGAGGAAATCCATCTTTATTAACAGTCAGTAAATACATTTTTATCGCACTTATTGTTCACGTATCATAAACCTGAAGATAATATCAAGCTTCTCTGTCAGATAAATTAAGTGGATATGCTTTTATCTTTCTTGCTGATAATTGTGTGTAGGTTTATTATCAGTGTTGTGTCACCTAAACAAACACCTCTGCAGCGACGAGTATCTTTTACATTTTTGGATTCACGATTATGGTTGAGTCAGAATATTGAATAAATGGCAGTAACACGTTGAAAGATGTAATATCAACTGAAAGAGAAGTTCAAAAAAATCCAAGTTACCTTAAGAAAAGTGTTAATTTAACTTTGTCGTTTGTGTGATTGTGTTATTCTGAAGTGTTGGTCTGATTCTTCCTTGTGTGTTTCACGCTGTGATCTCCTTCCTCTGAGCTGTTCTCTGACTCCTCCTCCTGCTGCGTCGCCCTGCTCTCCACACAGGGATCGATAAAGTTGAATCAAACTAAGTCTAATCTAACCTGATTGTGTTGACTTCCTGTGTGTTGTTGAGGATCTGACGTTGTCGTTTCCTGTGTTCTCGTGTCCGGTGCAGGTGATGACTCAGCAGGCGACGGCGAGGTGGCGCTACGTGCGGGCGTTCGTCAGCGGCCTGTTCGTCGCCGTTCCCGTCACCGTCACCGTCCTGGACCGCTTGGCCTACGTGGCTCGAGTGGAGGGAGCGTCCATGCAGGTGAGACACGCCCACAACGTCCACATCGACCAATCAGAGCTCGGTGCATCCGTCCTGTTTAAAGTACATGAGACCAACGGCTCCTGAGATTCCTCATTGTTTGGATTTCTCTCACTTCCTGGACATGTATATGGAAACGAACAGGAAGGAGTTGGTGACTTCCTGTTCCCTGCGACCTTCTGACCTTCTGACCTTCTGACCTTCTGTCTCTTCCTCCTGGACTTCACCTCCTTGTACCTGCAGAGTCTTTACTTCCTGTTTGGTTCTGTGTCACATGTCTGGAGGTTTCCTGAGGCTCGGCTCCCTCTCGGCTCTGAAGCCGAATCTCTTATTGAATTATTAGAATCAATATAAGTTATTGTTCAGAGCATTTTTCAGTTTTAAACAGCTTGAGCATGATAGGATTTAAAATGTATACACTTTGCCAGTTCAACGGTTCCAATCATTTCAGCTCTGAACGTCCGACTGGATCTGTGACTTTCGTCTCTCAGCGAACAGCCGAGCGTGGCGAGCTGAGCTCAGATGGTTGTCATGCCGACACGGACTCGAGGCTCTGGGGCGAAGCTCAGGAATCATAACACGGCTTAAATCATTTTGAGATATTTCACATGTCATATCTCTGAGGGTTGAAGCTGAAGCTTGTTGGGCTGGAAGAGGTCGCTGCTGTGCGGCTACACAACAGACACACAAACTGAGAACAATCAGTTGGTGGCAAAAGATTCTGATCTTAAGGAAATGTGTTCAAAGCTACTGGACTTGTTGAATTTGTGTTTCTACTTCTTCAATTGTACACGTGTGCTGTTAAACATCTGAAGAGACCAGGACCTGGATCACTGAGAACCTTCTCAAGAAACGCTTCTGGAATCCATCGGATTTGAACCTGATTAAATTGACACCTGGTTTTAAATGAGAAATGATTTCATGTTCAGAATCACGTTCCTCAGACTGTCCAGTGCTGCAGCTCCTCTTTTCAGCCTCTGTCTCAAACACTTGGTTTCAGCTATTTAAGCCCCGCCCCCTGATGATGCCCAGTCTGCTCTGATTGGTCAGCTGTGTTGTGATTGCTCAACCACTGCTGGCTGCTGGGTCCTGCTGGTTTGGAACAGTCACATGTGATCAACCATCTACACACATGTTGTATGTGGCTCGACAACACAAGGACATTAACACACGTGTGCAGGACGGTCACATTGTGTCTCTGACCAATCAGAGCATCGGCCTCGGTCTCAGGTGCATCCGGTCCCTCCTGGGGTCGGATGGTTGATGAGCCGTGTCCCTCCTGCCCCCCCGCTCCACACTCAGTAGTTACAGACAACTCTGCTGCAGGCAACACAACTTCCTCTATTCTCCTCCATCAGGAAACCTATTAAAACCTTAGTGTTGCTCTTCGGCTTGTGTTGTGTACTCGCCGTGAGCGCCGGGGTCACGAGGTCGACCTGTGAGAACATTAGATCAAATCTTAACACAACTAAGGAGTGGTGGTTGTTGTAGAGCAGGAAACGGGTTTGTTGGACGAGATGTTTACACCGAACATCTGAGTCACTTATTAAAAGCAAATTACGATTCCCACGAACATGGTGATCGAGCTCTGAGAGAAACACAGGTTCTTCACTCCGGTTGTTTTCACTACGTGTTGCCAAGAAACAGTGATGGGGTTTGTAGTTTGTAGTTTGTAGTTCCACTTCACTGATGTGGGCCTTTTATTTACAGGCTCTGTCTCTGTTAGCCGGAGTTTACTTCTATAACTCTGTCTGTTCAGGAGAAAGTCCGTGGCTTGATATCAGGAATCTGCTGTAATGACCACGAGGACGTCACTGAGGAGGCGTGATTCACAACCTTCAGGTCCATGAGAAACTGAGAAACTGATCAGAGACTTTTCCGTCTCCAAAAGCTTTCTGATGACTGTCTTCTGAAAATGTGTGGAAACTTATTTAAATGCAGATATTTCCTCGTCTCTGAAATCTAGAAAAACCTTTTTTTTTATAATGTGTGATCAGCATTTGTTCAGCAGAGCTCTTTGTGAAACTACTTTCATTTGGATAAAAGGGCAAAACTTTCAGTCGTAGCTCCATTAAATGTATTTTCATTATCTTTAACTTATACTCTGAATGTAGTCGAGTTAAAAGTTGAATAACTTAAACTAAATGGATGTGGAACCTCCAGGAGTGAAACTCATTTTCTAAATCAACATTCACAAGATACATCAAGGGAATTAAAATTGGGACCATGAATGATTTTACAAATCTTTGACTGGACCAAAGTGTTAAATCAATACTTTAAAACAATCCTGGTTCCTAACTCCAGCACGGATCCTTTTCTTGCTGAGGCAAATTGGACTTTAACACAATAACTGTTATTGGTTTAAAGTGTGTGTGACTTAAATATTGAAATATAAACAAAGGACATTCTCAACTAACTTTAACAGCTGTATTGTTGCGTGTGGCCGGAGAAGCTGCTGCACACGCGTGTCCTGGTTCAGCTCGTATGTTCGTATGTTTCCAGACTAACAGTGAAACACGTGAGAGTCGGTGGAGGTCGTCGACCTTTTGATCAAATTATAATCAGGCCGTTTCTTCTGCTCTATTACGCTGAGTCACCACTGCTCATCCCCTCCTGTGTCTGGCCTCATATTGTTCATATTTGCAGTGAGAGGAATGTGTGTGTGTGTGTGAGAGTGTGTTCAGATTGATGGAGACTGTGTGTGTGTTTGTTTCCAGCCGTCCCTGAACCCAGACAGCGGCTTGGACTGTGACATCGTCCTCCTGAACCGATGGAGCGTGAGGAACTACCAAGTCCAGCGAGGGGACATCGTCTCCGTCGTGTGAGTAACTCTGGACAAACTGATTCATGAGGACACGTCAGTTCTCTGCTGGTTTCTGGTTCATCACGTCCTTCTGAATCCTGTCAGACGACCTCTGTTCGACCTCTGTTTGACCTCTGGGACGACCTGCTCATCGTTTCCTATGATTCCAGCAGAATGCTGAACCCTGTTTGTTCCTCATAGAACATCAGTGCTGCTAATAGATGCTCTGTATGAATGTGTGTGTGATGGGTGAATGTAAAACTGTAAAGAGCTTTGAGTCATCAAGAGTAGAAAAGCTCTATATAGATACAAAAGCATTTACCAAAACTATAATTTAGAGTCAAACAGACCATAAAGCACCGGATGCATGGGGGGGGGGGGGGTACCACAGGGTTTGATAGGATGAGACTCATCTGAGGGATTTGCTGAGTGACACATGTGTCAGACCTCCAAATACCTGTTGTTGAGGGGTTCAGATGTTTCTGAGTTTCATCGTGGAGACGCAGGAGAACATCTCCGAATCTGATCAATCTAATCTGAGGCTGATGAAGACGAGCTGATGAAGACGAGATGATGAAGACGAGCTCCTGGTGGTGAAGGTGCAGCAGTGCAGCGTCTCACACCTGGACAGTGGAGCTGAAACAGAGAAATGGAGACACAGGTTCTATAAAGTTCAACCTGTCGACCCAGTGGCCTCCTCAGCTCCGTGCACCTCACCCCTCCTCCCTCTCTCCTCCCTCTCTCCTCCCTCTCTCCCCCTCTCTGTCTTCCATCTTCATGCCTCCTGTTCACCCTGCAGCCCTGTGGACCAGGGCCTGGAGTTTTCCACACGTGAAACAGATCTGTCTCAACTCTCCTCATTGGCAGAGATTCTGTTAAAATCCCCATGAAGTCTCATCCATCATCCACCAGCATACTGCCTCGGATTTAAATGTGAAATGTGATACTGCAGCGCTGCAGGGGGGGTGTGGGGGGGGGGGGGGGGCTGAGTCCTGCTTATAATTGGCAGTCATTTTAAAGGAAAATCGTTCAAGGGAATAGAGTCCATGGAGTCATATCTTATTGGCAGAAGCCGTGTGGTTTCCCGTGGCGTCCGGCTGAGGGACAGATTGTGTCCCTGGCGTGTGATTGGTCGATCACAGAGCGGCGCTGCCACGGCTGTTCGTCTCGCTCTCAGCACAGACCATTACACACCTGATTGATTTCATGTTCGGCTGTGAACAGAATCATTTGCCTCAGAACTGATTCCTGCAAAACATCATTTTCTCTGGACTGGGGAGGAAATGTTTCTTGCTGGTTATAAACCTGCAGAGATGAATAGAGTCCTGCTGCTGCTGCTTGGTTCATGTTGACGTGGAAGGGAGCGATGACATGTTGGCTCAGCGGGGGGGGGGGGGGGGATCGGGCTGCCGGTGAAAATTCATTGAAAACTCTGCTACCGGTTGTCGAGCAAGGCACTAACAAGTGTGATTCTCCCTGAGGAGGCACCGGAGGAGAAGTTCACCCAGAGGAACGAGAACCACTCTGGTGACAGAACCTTTGTAGAAAAGACAAAATCCACTGAAGCAACACGACCAGAGACTGAAAACTCTTTTTATTTCTCAGTGACATCATGTTTTTGTGTAACTTCACAATGCCTGGATACACATCAGGTGACGTGTGTGTTCTGGGGTCGCACACACACGGTATCAGAATCAGAATCAGAATCAGAAAGGATTTATTGCCAAGTAGGTTTACACCTACCTGGAATTTTCTTTGGTAAATAGGTGCATACATTTAACATAAAGCATAAAAACACAATAAGTACTTCACATAAGAAAGAAATAACTGTATATAAAACAAAACAAAAATATAAACAAGATAGACAGGGTTTCCTGTTAGCAGCTAACCCTGTGACACCAGGAAACACAAACACAAACACAACACTCAAGTGCTTTTACAACGTTTATATACAAATGCCCCAGCTGCTGGGTTTGAACAATCCCAACTCTAACACTTACAGGTACATTTCACCTCACATGCATCGTCTACAGAACAAACACAATGATTCACTCTGACCCGAGTCAAGTGTCCTCATATCATCCTGATGTTGAAGCCTCAGCCAGATGTGAAAGATTTAAACCTCTGTAGCATTTCATTCCCTGATTATTAACCAAGTCACGAGAGGAAGTCACAGTTTGTGTTTCACCTTTGACCTCTCACAGCAGACACAGTTCTGAACGTTTAGAACTAAATCAGGAGAAGTCACGACAGCATCCGACTCCTGCGACGCCTCATTTGAATAGTTTGTGTCGTTGAGTTCATTACAAACACTTTGTTTTTCTTCTTGTTGTCTGGAACCCACATGCTGCCTCCTCCACAGACGTCTCCAGGGATCAGGACAGACGACAAAACCTTGTGTTTAGTTTTTACTTGTTTTTCTTTACTTGCGGTTGTTGTTTTTTTAGTTGATTTTTCACGAATGCTAGAAGACACTGGGGAGAAGAAAAGAACAGAAAGGAGGAGAGAGAGAGTGAAGCACAAACTGTTCAGGTGAGGAAACATGAGAAACCCACAGGGCTTCAGAAACGCCTCAGCCTGAAGGAGATGAAAAACAGATGCAAAGGACAAGAGAAGGAAAACCACAGAGTAGAAATAACAAGGAGCTGAAGTGAGAGGCCTGAAAGACATGAGGCGTGTGTTTGAGATTCAGAGTGCATGCTGGGTAACGGAGCTATATTTGATTTAGCTGGAAAAACAGATTTCCTATTGAAACAGATATTTGACTCAGTTTGTTAAATGACGTGACTTTGGTTAAATGTTGGGTTTCGTTTCTTCAGCCTCGGTCTTAAACTCTTTTAGTTCCCGTCTCTTTAAGACTTCCTGATGAAGCCCAGTCTGCTCTGATTGGTCAGCTGGTCGACCTTTTGTTGTGATTGGTCAATTCAGCATTTTGAACGTTAGCTAACAAGCCGCCACAGTCGACCTCTGACCTTCTACACACTCACACATCAGACTCACTTCAATCAGGCTGCGAGTCAAACAGTCTGATTCTCACATGGTCTCATCTGCTGTGGTGAGGAGACAAGGAGACGAGGAAGTGAGGAGACGAGGAGTCGAGGAAGTGAGGAGTGGAGGAGTGGAGGAGTCGAGGAGACGAGGAGACGAGGAAGTGAGCAGGAGGAGACCAGGAGTCGAGGAGACAAGGAGTCGAGGAAGTGAGGAGACAAGGAGACAAGGAGACGAGGAAGTGAGGAGACGAGGAGTCGAGGAAGCGAGGAGTCGAGGAGACAAGGAGTCGAGGAGACGAGGAAGTGAGGAGACGAGGAGACGAGGAGTCGAGGAGACGAGGAGACGAGGAAGAGAGTCAAGGAGACGAAGAGACGAGGAAGTGAGGAGTCGAGGAGACGAGGAGACGAGGAGTCGAGGAGACGAGGAGTCGAGGAGACGAGGAGACGAGGAGTCGAGGAGACGAGGAGTCGAGGAGACGAGGAGTCGAGGAGACGAGAAGTCGAGGAGTCGAGGAAGTGAGGAGTCGAGGAGACGAGGAGACGAGGAGACGAGGAGACGAGGAGTCGAGGAAGTGAGGAGTCGAGGAGTCGAGGAGACGAGGAGTCGAGGAAGTGAGGAGACGAGAAGACGAGGAGTCGAGGAAGTGAGGAGTCGAGGAGACAAGGAGTCGAGGAAGTGAGGAGTCGAGGAGACAAGGAGTCGAGGAAGTGAGGAGTCGAGGAGACGAGGAAGTGAGGAGACGAGGAGTCGAGGAAGTGAGGAGTCGAGGAGACAAGGAGTCGAGGAAGTGAGGAGACGAGGAGTCGAGGAGACGAAGAGACAAGGAGTCGAGGAAGTGAGGAGACGAGGAGACGAGGAGTCGAGGAGTCGAGGAAGTGAGGAGTCGAGGAGACAAGGAGTCGAGGAAGTGAGGAGACGAGGAGTCGAGGAGACGAAGAGACAAGGAGTCGAGGAAGTGAGGAGACGAGGAGACGAGGAGTCGAGGAGTCGAGGAAGTGAGGAGTCGAGGAGACAAGGAGTCGAGGAAGTGAGGAGACGAGGAGTCGAGGAGACGAAGAGACAAGGAGTCGAGGAAGTGAGGAGACGAGGAGACGAGGAGTCGAGGAGTCGAGGAAGTGAGGAGTCGAGGAGACAAGGAGTCGAGGAAGTGAGGAGACGAGGAGTCGAGGAGACGAAGAGACAAGGAGTCGAGGAAGTGAGGAGACGAGGAGACGAGGAGTCGAGGAGTCGAGGAAGTGAGGAGTCGAGGAGACAAGGAGTCGAGGAAGTGAGGAGACGAGGAGTCGAGGAGACGAAGAGACAAGGAGTCGAGGAAGTGAGGAGACGAGGAGACGAGGAGTCGAGGAAGTGAGGAGTCGAGGAGTCGAGGAGTCAAGGAGACGAGGAAGTGAGGAGACGAGGAGACGAGGAAGTGAGGAGTCATTTTGAACGAATCCTTACAAGGACTCGGGAGTAACGAGTCCTCTCAAAGAGAGATTCGTTCATTTTCTCGTGGCCGTGCATCAGGACTGTTCCATCGGCTCAGTCAAGGAAACAGAAATGATTCGGTCATTTATTATCACACTAGCATTTCATTATCACGGCTGCACTGAACTCTAAGTAAAGTACAAAAAAGTGAAAATAACGAAACCTGTATTTATTACTTGTGAACGAATATCATTCATGTCTTACTAAACCTAGTCACGCAAAAGTGAACGAGGTAAACAAATCCGTTCTGTCGGGAGCCGGGAGCCGCCCCCCCCCCCCCCCTTGAAATGAACGAATGACTCGAAAAAAGATTCGTTCATTTTACTGAACGAGATTCAAAGAACCGAGTCGGTACAATGATCCGAACGTCCCATCACTAAGTGAAACAGAGAGAGGGAGGTTCTCACTCAGACCTCCTCGCTGCTCACATCTGTTCGTGTGATCGTTGAACTCAGAATCGAGTTGTTTTCTCAAACCTTTGGATGTAGAATTCATTTCCCTTCGTGTTCCAGCTCGTAGCAGTGACGCAGGAATAACAAGCAGAATCTAAAACGTGCATCACATCCAGGTGATGAGAAGCTGTGAGTCGTGTTCACGTGAACGTGTTCGTCTCTTAGTTCTCAGACGAGAGTTCCATCACAGCTGGTAGAGAACGACTCAGAGTCTATTAGACTACACATGGAATTCACCCGGGAGTCTGGAACTAATTTCCATTGAATTGTTATTTAAAGCTTCTCTAATTAAATAGTCCCACAGAGGCCTCGGACTTAAAGAGGAAAACCACTGGTTCAGCAGCTCGACCAATCGCTGCCTCAGTGGGAGGGGCTTGTGAAAACACACTTTCCCTTCTGGAGAGTCTGAGGCAGGAAATCAAATCTGAACTTTGCTCTGTAAAGGTTTTGACTCCTGATGAAACCTGGATGTGAGGTCAGTGACGAACTGAGGAGTCAACACGTGTCAGTAATTATCAGAAACATAAATGATGACGACAAATGATCAGCTGCCCCTCCTCTTTCTGAATCACAAGCTCCTCCTCCTTCGTTTGTTCTCCTGATTCTCACGGTGGATTTAAAAACCTGACGATAGAACAAACTGTTTAATCAGGTGAATTCAGATCAAACCCTGTTTCCCATCATCACTTATAAAGTTAATAGATTGTTGACGGAGACAAACTGGTTTCCTGTCCTCCTGATGGGAGCAGTGCCCCCCCCTCCCCCCCCCCTCTCCACGGGTGCTGCTCCTCTTTCGGGGATTCGTCTCCTTCCTCCGTCGCTCAGCAGCATCCGAGCCGACAGCCTGCTGCCCCCCCGAGCCCCCCCGAGCCGGCCGGGGAGTTACCTCCACGTGGGCTGTTTCCTCGTGCAACCGTTTAGCAGCAGCACGCCGCTCCCCTCCCCCCCCCTCCCCCCTCGCCACCAGTGGGTTGACACAATGAGGGCACGACTCACTGAGAGGCAGAAGGAGAAGCAGCCAATCAGGGAGCAGCTTCATATCACATGACGTAAATACACACATCCGTTCATTTCATGGCCTTTCTTCTGTCTCCGTGTGAAGAAGGTGACTGGTTGTGGAGTGGGGGGGGGGGGGCGGACAGAATAACAACAACACAATCAGCTCCACAACAAACTCTCAGGTTCACAGTGAAGGATCCAGTGTTTCCCTCCAGCTGCTCGTCAGCTCCTCACGGGTTCTGTTCCATCAGATCAGTGAGAAGCTGCTGATACTTTCCTTTAATGAGGGTTTTATACAAGGAGATATTTAGATTTATTTAGAATAAAGAGCAGTGATGCACATGTCAGTGTTGTGATACTCGAGTCCCGGAGTAGTTTCTAGATTCCACTCGTGAGCAGGATTCATCGGTTCCTGGTGTGAGACTCGTTAGCTTCACTTCTCCAGAGACCAGGTTGGAAGCAGGAGGTTCTCAGACCCCACGTGCATCATGTGACCTGACATCTCCATCGGGACTGAAGCTCTTTGAAGTCTGTGTGTTTTCGTGTGTGTTTTCCTAACCGAGCACATCGAGTCAGACGCGTTTTAATTATTCTGTTTGTTTCTAAAATTCACAGTTGGAGATTAAACGGAGAAATGAGGAGGATTTTGTCTCCTCTCACTTCTTGAAAAACATCGGTTCCGTCCAAGTCGTGAGGAACAAGGAGAACTTCATCTTCTGATTGTAAGGAAAAAACAACAGCGTGATCTTTTATCCTTTAAGAGAAGTAGAGCCAAACTCAGTTTTGCTCAATTTAAGAATTTATTTAGGAAACAATGAACAGGTTACGGCAAAAACAATGGGCCTCCACACACTAGTTTTATCAGAGCGCCTCGAACATCCGGTGTCTGTCTATTTTATACAGTAGATCTTCGTTCCTCCTCCTCGGAAGTGCAGGCGTAGGACATCCTCCTGGCTTTTGGATACGCTATAGTTGCTAGGCAAACTGTTAACTTCAAGAACGTCCTTCAACCACAGATGCAATGTCGGCCAAAGGTGTTTACATTTGGAGAAAAGATTATTATGCTTTCAGCTTCATCAAAACAAACCTGACTGTGTAAACATTTGCAACAACTGAACCCAAAGCAAAATACAGAATTAAGTCAACAACGTCTTTCTGTCTGACCTCCTATCAAGGCAGCTGTGAGACTCTATGTGAGGTTAATGAAAAGATGATTATTTCGCTATATCGGCTGTACGTTCTGTTTGTACAGACATTCAAACGACTAAGTCAAATCAAGGCAACAGCAAAGTGACGTACATACATTCTTATTTGTAGATTAGACCTTAGGAAAGGAAAAGGTTATTAAAATCATTTGTATAAAGGCCTAATGTCTAACTAAAATACTTCTAGCTTTATTGCTTAAGAGTTCTTTCATACACAGACTATAGTTCAAAATTTGAAATCCCAACATGATCAAGGAGCTGACAAATGATCCCGTTGACTTTGTAATAACCCGATTTACACAACAAGGTTATTTAGAAGCGTGCGACTGCTTCTGATGCAGAACGTGGAGTTGATGTGTGAAGACCTGGACTCAGATCAGTTCACAGACTCGACCTCGTTCTTCTTCTTCTTCTTCTTCTTCTTCTTCTTCTTCTTCTTCTTCTTCTTCTTCTTCTTCTTCTTCTTCTTCTTCTTCTTCTTCTTCTTCTTCTTCTTCTTCTTCTTCTTCTTCTTCTTCTTCTTCTTCTTCTTCTTCTTCTTCTTCTTCTTCTTCTTCTTCTTCTTCTTCCTGCAGCAGATCTGTTGCTCCTCACCCGGTTCCTCACGTTCAGAGGAAACAACCCGACAGCATCTCCACGTGTGAGCAGCTCTAACTGGGACGTGTGGATCTGGATCCTCAGCTGCTCGTACTCCTGTTAACCTCGTGTTGGAAGCCAGCTTTGATCCCGGCTCAGTCTTCTGCTGCCGGGGGGCTTCCTGTGGACCCCCCCCCCCTCTCTCCCAGCAGGCTCGGCGTCACCACTGCTTTAACACGGTTCTGTTCATCGGCCGTGTGCTGGTGCAGCATTAAACCAGCGCTGGGATTTAAACCACTGAAGACTCAGCAACAACCCTGCTCCTAAACTCTTAATAATAACTGTTTCCTCCAGATTGATGTTTACTTTCATTTGTCCGTCACGCCGTCTGACCAGCGGCGATCAGGAAGAATTAACAGAGGATTTTCTCTTTATATCTTTGAGTTATATAACCAGGAAACTGGGGTTTTCAGTGTAGTTTTACAGCTAAATCAAGGCATGTTTTTTATAGAGGCGGCACATTTACTGCAATATAATATACTGCATTGCACCGCGCCATTAAATCACGACTCAGCGTTTCATTTTCAAGGTAATGATGACAAATTAAGACGACATAAACCTTGAGTATGGTGGAGTGAATATTTCAGCTCTTTGCTCATCGTCCAGGCTGCACTCGTTTACCAATCAGCTTAAGAGCTTAGGTTTTTACAGCGTTTCCCTCAAACTTCCTCCTGAAGAAGGTTCAGAGTCTGAAGACCAGTTCCTGATTCCCTCTCCACCAATCAGGAGTCAGTCTCAGCTGTCAATCATCACGTCCATCATCAAACAACTGATTCAAACCAAACTGATCAGAAACACTTGAACAAACGTCAGTGAGATAAGAACGAGCTGAAATGACAGAAACATCTTTACAAACATTTATTTAATGTCGACTTTGAGTTATTTTAGTGCGGTCCACGTCCCATCTGCTAACATGGAGGAGGTTTATCCAGCCAGCCACCAGGGGGCGATAGAGATGCTTTGGCTTCACTTTTCTTTATTTACAATCTATAGTTGGAACCGATGACATGTCTCCACAAACCAATAAGAGACGAATCAGTTCTTCACATATGAAACTGAAGCTTTGTGGAAGAGTTGAACTCGATCACAGCTCAGCGACTGATTCACCTGAAGGTCAGCAAATGGAAATCCACTTCCTCTCAGAACACCTGAGGCTGATGGATGAGAATCAAGACGCCTGCAGGACGCCGATGTCCCGGGGGACGTGGACGCTGCCGTAGGCTCGGACCCGTGGAGGATTCCCCCCCGCAAACGTTTGATGAGAAACCAATTAGAGGCACAGACGGATTTACTGGAGGATTTGATGGATGATGTAAGTTTAGAGGTGAATGAACGTCCCGTCGTCGTTCTGCTGGGAAACACAACGTCCTCTCAGAGCAGCTGATGCTCCTCCTCCTCTTCCTCCTCTTCCTCCTCTTCCTCCTCTTCCTCCTCTTCCTCCTCTTCCTCCTCATCCATCTGCTTTACAGAGCTCAGCCTGAGAGGTTTCACACAGTGTCGAGCGGGTGGCCTGTGTTTGAGCTGCAGGAAACTGCTGAGAGCCATCGTGAGAGGAGAAGATGACTGATGGTGCAGCATCCACCTGTTGCCCTGGCAACCACAGATAGTGAGAGGAGGAGGAGGAGGAGGAGGAGGAAGAGGAAGAGAGGAAGCCTGGTTGTCTGGATGCGGCGACTTGATTGACAGAACTGGCACAGAACACACGGAGAGCGTGGAAGTGGCGTGGAACGAGAAGAAGGAAGCGTCACAGGCGAGATTCAACTTGACGAGTCCTGATCGGCTCCACGTGGATTCTTCCTCCTCGCCACACGCACGCCGCTCTGCAGGCGGCGTGACGGGAAGGTTCGATGCCAGAAGTCCTCAAACTGTGGGTTGTCCCAATCGGACGCTGCATTAGACTCCCACAGCGTCGGGGGGGTGCACAGCGGCCTGAGGCCCGTTGGCGTCCGCTCGGGGATTAGCGGGATTATTCCTCCTCTGACACTCGGGGTCCTGATGTGACCACAGAGCTGCCCTGGCTGTGCCTTGGTCATTTGTCATGTTTAATGCTGAGCTGCTGAGGGAGGGGAGGGCTTTGTTGTGAGGGGGCGTTTTGTCGGGGGGGTGGGGGGTGGGGGGGTGGCGAGCCTCAGGCTGGGCGTCGTGTTTCATCGTTTTAGCAGCGAATGGCCTCCTGACTCCTCTTCATCACCTCAGTGAGCCGGAGAAACGTTTTCTTGTTTTTGTGTTTCACTGAAATTCAGACTCTTTCAAAATAAAGTTACCAAGAAAGTAACACAGAAGCAACTGGAAGATTATTCAGATTATTGTTTTAATCTGGTTGATCTCAGAATGCCGTGTCCATGTGACGTGTTGACTTTCTGTCGATTCAGTTTGAAGACGGACCAGGAAAGAAACTTTTCTTCAGATAAAATGTTTTTCAATATTTTTGTTGATTTCACAGAGAATAATTGATCAATCTTGATGAATAAATCAGACATATTTAGATATTCCTGTGAGGGGATTTGGTGAATTTAAATGTGAGTCTTCTCAACTCTCTTATTTTGTATTGGTTGTTTCCATGAAATCCCACAAAAGAACCAAAGATGAGTCAGAACTTTATGAATCTGTTTCTCCGCCTGTGGCAGCTCGTTAAACCGCAAAATCTAATTTACAATTTCTACACAAGCTAATTCAGAGAGTTTGATGAGAGGGTTGAACCTTTGGAGTTATTAGATTGAATGGAGCTCAATATGAGAACTTGATGTCACCAATAATCGTTTATTTGTAATTTGATCTCTTTTATGAGATGAACCTGAAGGTCACTGACACACAACTGGGCCTGAATGTCTTCAGTGAGCATGAATCCAGAACTGTTGAACAGTTCCTGGTCCTTCAGA
This sequence comes from Limanda limanda, assembly GCF_963576545.1. Classification (NCBI taxonomy): domain Eukaryota; kingdom Metazoa; phylum Chordata; class Actinopteri; order Pleuronectiformes; family Pleuronectidae; genus Limanda; species Limanda limanda. The sequence goes on along the minus strand of NC_083643.1, from coordinate 978,038 downwards.
GTCGCTGAGGTCAGAGAGAGCTGGTCCCCCCCCCCCTCTCGTGGAAACCAGAGAAACAACAGCTGAGATTCATCATCGCTCCAGAAACTCGACTCTGATGATCCATCGGGTTGTTTCTGGATGTGTGAAAAAGACACAAACAATAATATGTTGTGTTTCCAGTTTCATTCCTTCATTCGCTCACTGGTGAAACAGGACTGTGGGAGCATCCAGGCGAGGGGCGGAGCCTGTAGAGCAGCAGGGGCGGAGCCTGTAGAGCAGCAGGAGGCGGGACATGACGTATAAACTCTGCTGTGGACAGATCAGTGTTGTTGTTTCCAGCTCCTCCACACGGTGTCGGCCTCATCACCAGAAGATCTGGAATCTCCTCGTGTTTCCAAGTGGACGTCTTCGTCTTCTACGTGTCCGGCTCCTCTTCTTCATCCTGAGATCTTTGAGTTCTTCCAGTTTCACGTCACGTGTTAGAAACCTCATCCACACGTCCATTCTGACATTTCATGATATATGATATAACAAATATAGATTGAGAAAGATACTGAGAGAAATAGAATGAACATTGTCCTGCTGGTTTCTTCACATGGACTCTGACATGTTACACACATTTCACCAGGAATCTGCAGGAGAAGATCCAGAACATCCAGAGACACTGACTCAGACATTTGTTCTCACAGACAGAACCTGTCAGGAACCTGTCAGGAACATGTGAGGAACCTGTGAGGAACATGTGAGGAACCTGTCAGGAATCTGTGAGGAACCTGTGAGAAACCTGTGAGGAACCTGTGAGAAACCTGTGAGGAACCTGTGAGGAACATGTGAGGAACCTGTGAGGAACATGTGAGGAACATGTGAGGAACATGTGAGGAACATGTGAGGAACCTGTGAGGAACCTGTGAGGAACCTGTCAGGAACATGTGAGGAACCTGTGAGGAACATGTGCGGAACCTGTCAGGAACATGTGCGGAACATGTGAGGAACCTGTGAGGAACCTGTGAGGAACCTGTCAGGAACATGTGAGGAATCTGTGAGGAACATGTGAGGAACCTGTGAGGAACCTGTGAGGAACCTGTGAGGAACCTGTGTGGACTTCAGTGCAGCTCTTGTCCTGTAGTTTTAAGCAGTTGTGTGACCTCAGTGTGTTGGTCAGCAGATCCATGATCTTGTTTCTGTAGCTTCTCTCCTGTCCTCGGTTCTCATGTTACTTCTTTGGCAACAAACACACAAACAAAATATGTATTTGTGACTTTATTGTATCAGTCTGTGTGTGTGTGTCTTTAATGTGTGTGTGTGTGTGTGTTGGTTAGTGTGTCTCTGAGCTAATGAACAGCTGCCCCCCCTCTCAGAAACCCATCAGTTTCCTCCTCTTCCTCTTCCTCTCAGATGTCTTCAGACGTTTCCCTCGTCTTCATCAGCTCTGGGACGTTTTCTTGTTTACTAAAAAACGGGAGACGAGTGTTTTCTGTTTTTTTAATCCTGCAGCAGCGTGTCAGTTGAGAGAAGTTGTCGCCGTCATCGGGCGCCGTTGTGTTGACAGAACGCTTCTCTCTCAGCCACGCCTCCTCGTGATGACAGCCTCTCGACGCCGAGCTGCTGACAGCACGCCGGCTGTTCACCTCACGTCTCGCTGTGACTCCATCACTGTGGGAGGAGTCAAGTGTGCCTTTTGATAAAGAAGCCGAATCCACCATCTTCCGAATCAGCTCCTTCTTGCTGCGGCGCCCCCTGGTGGGTTAATCCAGCCGTGACGTGCAGCAGCGACTCAGGACTTAGTATTTCAAACTGAGTGTGACTCACCCTGACCCCGCCTCCTCTCATCAAACTGTCTCAACGTGAAATATCACTTTTAATAGTCACATCAATAAACAAGTGTTAACTCCCAAGCTGGAGACGTTATATTCATCATCACAGAGGACATTTGACGGACAGATGGACAGACACAGGTCTGACCCCTGGTCCTGATCTCCCATAGAAACCAGGAGAAGAGCTTCCTGCTGCTGAACCTGGTTTCCTGTGACCTCTGACCTCTGACCTCTGAGAGAGGAGTCGAGTTGCTCCAGGCGCTGATCTCCTCTCCAGATTTATCTCTGTGCTGCTCGATCTGGATTCTCATCAAAGGTTTGATCTTAATTATCATGTTTCAAACAGGAACATTTAGTCATTGGCTCCTTTTTTACTTTTTTTGGGGGGGGGTTTAAGATAATCTTCCAACATGAATTTTGGACGAGAGAGCGTCTCTCATTCCTGTTGAAGCAGAACAAATGAATCTGAAAGTTACCGTAGGTCACTGAATTCAATCTGCAGATGGTAATTGGTGTGAATTCTCTCATCAATCAAGTTTCCTTGTTTATCAGAGGAAACTTGATTGATGATGTTCTGTGTCCAAATCCACTTTTACCAGTTTTCTGGTGATTAAAATATTGGTTTAAAGGGTTGAAAAGACATATTCTGCTAATTCATGATAATATTGATCAGAATCTCCTCAGACAGTCCATCGCTGCAGCTCCTCTTTTCAGCCTCTGTCTCAGACACTCGGTTCTTTAAGCTCCTCCCCTAGATACAACCCAGTCTGCTCTGATTGGTCGGCTGGTCCACTCGGTTGTGATTGGTCAACAGCAATCAGAGTCTCCTCCCTCTGACTGAGGACAGAGGGAGGAGTCTAACCACACTGAGGACAGAGGGAGGAGTCTCAGCACGCTGAGGAGAGAGGGAGGAGTCTCACCACACTGAGGACAGAGGGAGGAGTCTCACCACACTGAGGACAGAGGGAGGAGTCTCATCACACTGAGGACAGAGGGAGGAGTCTCATCAGCAGAGGACAGAGGGAGGAGTCTCATCACACTGAGGACAGAGGGAGGAGTCTCATCAGCAGAGGACAGAGGGAGGAGTCTCATCACACTGAGGACAGAGGGAGGAGTCTCACCACACTGAGGACAGAGGGAGGAGTCTCACCACACTGAGGACAGAGGGAGGAGTCTCATCACACTGAGGACAGAGGGAGGAGTCTCATCACACTGAGGAGAGAGGGAGGAGTCTCATCAGCAGAGGACAGAGGGAGGAGTCTCATCAGCAGAGGACAGAAGGAGGAGTCTCATCAGCAGAGGACAGAGGGAGGAGTCTCATCAGCAGAGGACAGAGGGAGGAGTCTCATCAGCAGAGGACAGAGGGAGGAGTCTCATCAGCAGAGGACAGAAGGAGGAGTCTCATCAGCAGAGGACAGAGGGAGGAGTCTCATCAGCAGAGGACAGAGGGAGGAGTCTCATCAGCAGAGGACAGAGGGAGGAGTCTCATCACACTGAGGACAGAGGGAGGAGTCTCACCACACTGAGGAGAGAGGGAGGAGTCTCACCACACTGAGGACAGAGGGAGGAGTCTCATCACACTGAGGACAGAGGAAGGAGTCTCATCACACTGAGGACAGAGGGAGGAGTCTCATCACCAGAGGACAGAGGGAGGAGTCTCATCACACTGAGGACAGAGGGAGGAGTCTCACCACACTGAGGAGAGAGGGAGGAGTCTCACCACACTGAGGACAGAGGGAGGAGTCTCACCACACTGAGGACAGAGGGAGGAGTCTCAGCGCCGGCTGGACGTGCAGCTCTGGAGCAGCGGGGGGGGGGGGCCACTCAGCCGCCGCTCTATGAATAACGATCCAACCCCCGCTCATCATGGCGTGCACACAGAGCCAATCACGTGCGCCTGCTCATGGCGTCCGCTCGCCGCTCTGCACAGCGAGTGCTTCCTGATCACGAGGGCGGACGAAAGGATCAGTAGTGACTCAGACGGAAAGAGGCGGAGACCCAAGTTCGTTCTCCGCTCACCTGACAGTGATGACGCTGATGCACCCCCCCCCCACCCCCCCACGCATCACTCCAGTTAATGAGGCCAACACGGCGAGCGCAGAGCCCGGGGCCTGTCACCGCCGGAGCTGCGACCAGACGCAGGAATGCATCACCGCCGCGTCCTGACACCCGTTAGCGCCGCTCACAAGCAGCCACGTAATGACCTGCCCCCCCCCCCCCCCGCACAGGAAGCAGAGTCACGGGAACAACTCGCTCCTCGGCAGCGGTTTAGAGATGAAGATGGAAATAGATTTCGGCAATTTCCTGTCGGTGGATAAACGGTGCGACGGTGGAAAAGTTCTCCGAGCTCCACCTGAGTTTCGGCAGCAGCTTTACCCAGAATCCTCGGCTGCAGGTTGTGACAGCAGACAGTGGTCATCACCTCCGGCGTGCTGGATCTGGATTGACAGCCGGCGGTGGGGGGGGGGAAGGGGACGCCGCTCTGCCGATGAAACAGCTGTAATTGGCGGCTTAACGACAGGAGCTCAAACGCTGCCGGATTGAAAAGGCCAAGGTCACGCCCCCGAGTCGCTGTGATGTCAGACGCTCTGGAGCGACGCCAGCGGTCACCAGCTGCTCGCCGCCATCGCCCGGCGCCGGCGCCCGTGACCTTCACACAGACGGCGTCCTGCTCCCAGTCTGTGTTTTACTCCGGTGCTTTCCATCGATCCGCGGGAAACTATCCGAAGATTTAATTACAGGAGTGACACATAAACTGTCCAGAGGCAACAGTAGTTCCAGGCAGAGAGAGAGACGCTCAGGGGCGAGAGACGGGCGAGAGACGGGCGAGAGACGGGAGAGAGAGTTTAGAGGTGAAAGGATTCTCTCTTTCCTTTGTGTTGTCTTCGTCCTGCAGCTTCAGATCCATCAGGTCCTCACGACTCAGAGCAGAAACACTGAGGAGTCTGAACGCTGGAGATCAGCTCCAAGAACACAACACAACAATATCATCTTCTCTCACAACAACACATTCATTTGATTGATTGAACAGATTCACGTTATTAAAACAACATGTTGTTGACAAACAAATGAAGATGAATCACTTTTGATTAAGATCAAACTGAAATTGATCCCTGTGGGAATATTCATACGTTACTCAGCAGAATTAAGATCATTAGAATCAGCTCAGCTGGTCTGGTTGTTGACTCTCATCTGTCTCTGTCTCTGTCTCTGTCTCTGTCTCTGTCTCTGTCTCTGTGTCTCTGTCGCTGTCTCTGTCTCTGTCTCTGTCTCTCTCTGTGTCTGTGTGTCTCTCTCTTTCTCTGTGTCTGTCTCTGTGTCTGTGTCTCTGTGTCTCTGTGTCTCTGTGTCTCTATGTCTCTATGTCTCTCTCTGTGTCTCTCTGTGTCTGTGTTTCTGTGTCTCTGTCTCTTTGTGTCTCTGTGTCTGTGTATCTGTCTCTCTGTGTCTCTCTCTCTTTCTCTGTGTCTGTCTATGTGTCTCTGTCTCTGTGTCTCTGTCTCTGTCTCTGTGTCTGTCTATGTGTCTCTGTGTCTGTGTGTCTGTCTCTCTGTGTCTCTCTCTCTTTCTCTGTGTCTGTCTATGTGTGTCTGTCTCTGTGTCTCCGTGTCTCTGTGTCTCTGTGTCTCTCTGTCTCTGTGTCTCTGTGTCTCCGTGTCTCTCTGTCTCTGTCCTTGTCTCTCTGTCTCTGTCTCTGTGTCTCTCTGTCTCTGTGTCTCTCTGTCTCTCTGTCTCTGTGTCTCTGTGTCTCTGTGTCTCTGTGTCTCTGTGTCTCTCTGTCTCTGTGTCTCTGTGTCTGTCTCTGTGTCTGTCTCTGTGTCTCTATGTCTCTGTGTCTCTGTGTCTCTGTGTCTCTATGTCTCTGTCTCCGTGTCTCTCTGTCTCTGTCCTTGTCTCACACGGGCCCATCGGACAGGACCCCCCCCCCCCCCCCAGCCCTGTGTCCTCTGCAGCTTCATTCTCTTGGTTTAAGTTTCACGTTGAGACGATGGAATCTTCAGATCAGAGCCAGATGTGGATCTTCGGGGTCGATGCAGATGTTGAGAAGATGAAGGAGACAGATCTCGTTCATCTTCAGGAACACGAGTGCGTCCGAGCGACGGCTGCAGGAACACGTGTTGTTGTCGAGTTCATTTGTGTCACATGACCCAGTTTCCTGGTGATGTTATTGAGTATATAGTTATAGTTATTGAAGTAGTAAACTATGGGATGGACGAACGAGTGTTTCCCTGAAGCCTCGTGAACACTGAAGCACGTCAGGAGGAACGGCTTTGATTCCATCTGAGACACAGAGTCTCCACGGCAACAAGACGTTAACATCAAGGTTCTAAAACAAGTTCAGATGCTGTTTTATTAAATCATCACTGAGTTTTAATCTGAAAACACAAGATGATCAATGATTAATGTTCTGAATCATTCGTGACAGATCGACTCTCTCGGCCTTTAACATTTTTCCTGGGTATGAATATGAAATGACAGGAGTTTGCTTTATTATCAAATCAAGTGTCAATTTATTGGTCCAGTTAATAAAAAGAGATCAGTCAGAACAAAGTGAGATTTGGTTAAAAAAAACAAGTTTGTGGGAATTTTACCATATCTCACAGAATCAATTAGTTGTGGTGCAGAGTTAAATATGAGTTCACAGATCATAGAAGCATCCAGAGCAAAACTCTGCAGAGAAATGAACCGAACTTCCACTTTAACTGTGAACACGACTTCACTGTTTGTGTTTTAACTTTGAGTCTGAACGATGAATTCTTTCACCTTTACTTTTTAAAGGCTGATGTTCTGTTATTCACAGGACGCTGGTGTTTGACCTGAGGCATAAACAGATTATGTTAGTGCAACGTGCCATAAATACAACATGATAATGATCCGTGTGGAATCACGTCCACACCTCAGGAGAGAGAATAATCACTTCCTCCAACTGATGCAGAAGTGCCTGGAACCTGTATTACCTTGAGTGGTCAACAGGGGGCGACACCACTGGCTGAACTCAGTCTGTAGTTTGAAGCCAGCGTCCAGTGGGATCAGGTCGGGGGTTTATCTGTGCCCTGTCCTCGGGCTCTCAGTAGAGTCGGGGGTCCCGGCGCTGGAGTGTGGACGCTCTGAGGTGAAGTCTGGACGAGACGGTGACTTCTCTGAAGAGATTCTCACTTCACTTGGTGAAGAGGAGACGTTTTGAGGTCTGGACGAAACCTGAGAGATCGATTTATTTTCTGGAAGAGTCGACAAATAAACGCCTCTGTCCTCCTCGTCCAACAGACCAAGATGGTGGAGGACAAAGTGTCAAACTCAAGCAGCACGGGAACCAATGGGGTTGAGTTAGTGTCCAGTCCTCGGTGGAGCTGACATTGTCTTATCTACATTTCCTGCTCAGGACTCACAGACACATTTTTTATCGTCTGAGGAGAATCCCCGAGCCGATGACAGGATGTGGAAGTGGAGGCGTAGGAACCCGTCTGAGAGGAACCCCAGGAGGAGGAGGAGGTGGGTGGAGACGGTTTCCTCACGTGACCTCATCCACCTCCGAGACGCCCTCACACAGAGAGTGTGATCATGTTGAGTGCTTCACTAGAAACAAGCTCAGTCAGGAAGATATGTCACCGTTATGAATTGCAGCTAAACTTTTTGTTGCTGTGTCTCAGTTTTAATTAAACGAGACAAAGACCAGGAGACGGGAGCGGCTCAGAGAGAAAGATGGTTTCTGTTAATAACCCACAGAGAAGAGGAGGAGGAGGTGTGGATAAAGGAACCTGAGCTGAGAGGAGCTCAACCAGATGATATTAGACCTCCTGCTGCTTGTTGAGCCCACAGGCAGCAACACAACCTGCTGCTCAACACAACAAGAGACCAACAACCAGTATCTTTCTCAATCTATATTTGTTATATCACATATCATGACATGTCAGAGTGGACGTGTGGACGAGGTTTCTAACACGTGACGTGAAACCTGAAGAACTCAAAGATCTCAGGATGAAGAAGAGGAGCCGGACACGGAGAAGACGAAGACGTCCACTTGGAAACACGAGGAGATTCCAGATCTTCTGGTGATGAGGCCGACGCCGTGTGGAGGAGCTGGAGACAACAACACTGATCTGTCCACAGCAGAGTTTATACGTCAAGTCCCGCCTCCTGCTGCTCTACAGGCTCCGCCCCTGCTGCTCTACAGGCTCCGCCCCTCGCCTGGATGTTCCCACATGTTCCTGTGTGAACGAGTCGGACCGACAACCTGCTGCTGCTTCATCTCGAGTCCGAACACAACTTTGATCAGGTCACAACCTGAAGCCGTTAACAACTATCTCTGTCTGTTGCAGTGATTTGACCCTGGAGTGAATGATGATTCTATCTATTAACATTGAAGACAAATTCCAGTTTATTTGTGGAAAAGCTTTGTGAACATCTGGCTGTAGAAAAGAAAGAACAAATAAATAAGTGCATGAAAAGAAGAGGGAGATGTGAGAGGTTTTCAAACTCTAATATCAACACGACACAAAGAACAAAGAGCAGATTTGCTTTTAAAGATGCGTGTGCGCGTGAGATCAAAGTGCATGTGAAGTAAAAGTGGTATTAGCACAAGGTTCGGGTTGTAACAGAGCGGTTGTCATGGTAACAGGCCACCGTAAGCGCCTACTTCTACAGACCGGGGGGGGGGGGGGGCTCAGAGTGATTAATCTTCCCAAATATCTACGATGCTCCGTGTCCGGCTCTGCAGGACCGATGAAGGATGAGGCCACGTAGAGGACAAACAGAGCAGCCACGGGGTTTAATACAAAGCCCTTATAGCCACACACACACACACACACACACACACACACACACACACAGAGAGACACACACACACACACACACACACACACACACACACACACACAGACACACAGAGACACACACACACACACACACAGAGACACACCACCCACACAGAGGGAACACAAGGCCACAACATAAAACTACAGATATATCGTCCTGTTCACCGGGGAGATGAGTGCTGGAAGGAGGTGTGTGTGTGTGCGTGTGCGTTTGTGTGTCTGTGTGTGTGTCTGTGTGTGTGTGTGGAGGCTCATTAGATCCTGTTTGCAGTTTTCAGTTGTGTGAATATGTTCTGAAAACATTCTAACAAACTGTTTTTCACTTCGTAACGGACAATGTGACACATGGTGAGAAGGTTCAGACGAATCTGTCTAATGATCCAGAATAAGTGTGTCTCTGTGTCTCTGTCTCTCTGTGTCTCTGTCTAAGTGTGTCTCTGTCTCTATGTGTCTCTGTGTCTCTCTGTCTCTATGTGTCTCTGTGTCTCTCTGTCTCTATGTGTCTCTGTGTCTCTATGTGTCTCTGTCTCTCTGTCTCTGTCTCTGTCTCTGTCTCTGTCTCTGTCTCTGTCTCTGTCTCTGTCTGTCTCTCTCTGTCTCTGTCTGTCTCTGTCTGTCTGTCTGTCTGTCTGTGTGTCTCTTGTGTCTCTGTCGCTGTCTCTCTGTGTCTCTGTGTCTCTCTGTCTCTATGTGTCTCTGTCTCTCTGTCTCTGTCTCTGTCTCTGTCTCTGTCTCTGTCTGTCTCTCTCTGTCTCTGTCTCTGTCTCTGTCTCTGTCTGTCTGTCTCTGTCTCTGTCTCTGTCTCTGTCTCTGTCTCTGTCTCTGTCTGTCTCTCTCTGTCTCTCTGTCTCTGTCTGTCTCTGTCTGTCTCTGTCTCTGTCTGTCTCTGTCTGTCTCTGTCTGTCTCTGTCTCTCTGTCTCTGTCTGTCTCTCTCTGTCTGTGTCTCTGTCTCTCTGTCTCTCTGTCTCTGCCTCTGTCTCTGCCTCTGTCTCTCTCTCTCTGTCTCTGTGTCTCTGTCTCTCTGTCTCTCTGTCTGTCTGTCTGTCTGTCTGTCTGTCTGTCTCTCTGTCTCTCTGTCTCTGTCTCTCTGTCTCTATGTGTCTCTCTGTCTCTATGTGTCTCTCTGTCTCTCTGTCTCTCTGTCTCTGTCTGTCTGTCTCTCTGTCTCTCTGTCTCTCTGTCTCTCTGTCTCTATGTGTCTCTCTGTCTCTATGTGTCTCTGTGTCTCTGTGTGTCTCTGTCTCTGTCTCTGTGTCTCTCATGTCTCTCATGTCTCCGAGACTCTTCATCTCATCAGCTTCCCTCTTGTGTGTTGTTGAGGTCTAAAGGAAGAGCAGAGTTTGTTAAACTTTACATACTTCTCTTGTTCTTCTTCATCCTCAGATAAACAGTAACCAACCTGCCTTTAATAACACGTTATCACCAAATCATTGTGTTAATACGTTTCTTTTGATTTCACCTTATCGGACACAGACCTTCCCGTGTGTCGTGGGCTGTGAACCCCTGATGAAGCCTCTCAGTGAACTGATGCTGGTGCCACTCCTCAGTTTTCTGTCCGTCCAGCTGATGAGATGTAAAGGGACGTCCTCAGTGAACTGAGCTGCTGCTGAAGTCCGTTCAGTTCCTGTCGACACAGACTTGTTGTGAGCAGTCTGTCGGTTTCACAGCTGCAGCGTCGAGTCACGTTCTCCGGTTCAGCCGCTCGGACGCGTGAGCAGCCGGAGTGAGTTTGATCCTCTGGGACACGAGGAAATAACCAGCTCCTTTTATTTCCATTGATGTAACTTCAGATTTAAACGCCATCTGTTCTCGATGTGAGCGTCTTCATGGAAACCCTCTCATGTAACTGGCAGGCGAATGAGTCGATGGAGGATTTCCTGTGTTCGGCCTGCACCACATCTGAGACTCGGCAGCTTCACAGTTCCCAGAGTTCGTCTGCAGGTGAGAGACGGTTGAACCGAGGCTTCAGAGCAGATTCCTCCTGGGAACAGATCAAGTTCCCAGCCTGAAACGGCCTGTTTCCCTGACACCTGTCTGTCTGTAAATGTCAGGGAATTTAATTACTCTTCAAAGAGATCATCTTCCTTCACATGACCTGAGTTCAGATCCCCCCCGGTGCTTCCTGTTTCATCTGCTCAAAGGTCAGAGCAGCACGTCTCGCTGATGAGGCCATTGAGGAAAACTAATTAATAATAAAACCAATTAGAACATAAACTTCAGAACCGATATCAGAGCTGATAAATACCGGATTCACCACAAACTCCTTTAGATTTTAGATATTCAAGTAATTCAGTGTTTCTGTTTTAACTTGTGAAAACCGTCTCCTCTTCTCCTTTTCTTCTTCTGTTGTTTAATGGCTGACGAGCCTTCAAACTGTTTCGTGTTTGACATAAAGTCCTAAGAAAATATTATATCGTTTCATCTTATGTCTGCTGATGTTAAACCTGAATCTCTCTCCTCGTGGTTTTGGTCTGAACTCAGTCGCTCCTCCACTCAAACACTTTGAATCCTACTGTATTCAGAGAGAAGCTTTTCATTGAGTCATTTTAAATGTCCAGTCTTAATCTTCCTGGTGATGTCCCGGCTGTGGAAGGACGCAGCGACAGTGCATTACTCGCTAATCATGTCCCATTACAGAATTATCCCTGGATTTATTGCCAGGATCTCGTGCTCGTTAGCAGCCGTGAATCACAGCTGATGAAACATCTCATTAGACGAGTTGGGATATTAACACAGGAGACGACTGGAGAGGAACCTGAGATCTCATGAAACACACTGGAAACCAGCAACAGATCACAGCCGTTATCAGAGAGAAGGGAAACATCACCTGTGGTCATGTGGTCAGTCGACAGCGTAGAATTGTAATGTGGTGGAATGTTAGTCGTGATATTAAGAAAGAATAATTGATCTCTGCTTTTCTGAAGTTGAACTCGTAAGATGAACGGAAATAAGACGTTGGGTCTATTGATGATTTCCTGTGCGTGTGGGTTAGCTTGTGCTATCGTTAGCATTCTCTTCATCTCTCGGTTCACTGGACAGATACAGAAACCTCCTCCTGCTCTATGTGTCTGTACGTTTTACTGCAGAGGTCAAGTTATGTTTTCTGGAAAGAAAGAATCCACAAGGCTGATTTTGCTGAAACTTCTCTTCAACCACCCCCCCCCCCCCCCCCCCCCATATCCACTGTCTGTAAGTCCCAGGGTTAACAGGGCGGGGGGGTTTCTCTGCTTAACACTCCTCTCTCGTTTAAGGGCTGTTATTCATCATCATATTTATTGTGGTTTCAGGCTTTGTTTTGCTTTGATAATGCCCCCCCATTCATCTGCTGGTGTCATGACAGTGGCTCCGCCTCCTGCCCGGTTGTTTACTGGACTGTTTACTTCCTCTCGTCCCGCATCGCAGATATTGTAATTGTTGGATATGAATCTCAGCTGTAATGTCCGTGTCCCCGCGGCTCTTATGAGTGTTTGCAGCAGTGGAAACGCTTTGTGACGCTCCGTGACTAACGAGGTGATTAGTCAGCTTTAATTGGACAGGAAGCTGCCGCAGCGTCACTGGAGCTGCATCCTGTCTCCGAGGGGGGGGGGCAGCAGTGTCTCCTTGTGTCTCCTTGTGTCTCTTCGGGACCAGAGACGTGAGCAGTTCCAGTAAAAGATGGATTTCCTTCCCTTCAAAGATTATTCTTCTGATGGGACCTTTTAAGATCAAGTGTCTCCTTACTTCTTTAATCTCTGTTTTCTGTTAAATTTACATAATTAATATAAAGTCCAACTCGAATTTGTACTTTTATAGAATAATCACAGCAGCTTGGTGTCTGATGTGCGAGTGTAAGCTCTCTCGTTGCAAAGCAGTTGCCATGGCAACGGCGGTGGCCAATGCTGCTTCTATTGTGCTGCCCACGACTGTGTGTGTGTGTGTGTGTGTGTGTCTGTGTGTGTTTGTGTGTTACAGGTGTTTCTTTATTTAACAGATTTTTCATTGATAATAAGCAGTAGTGTTATTTGTACAGTATGATAGTTCAAATCAGTTTTGTGGTTTTAACAGGAGCTTGCTGACATTTCACAACATTCTTCTAGATGCAATTAGTCTGAAACGTTTCTTAATGTGAAGAGGATCTGACCCAGATTCAATGAGCAGCCTTCCTCTTCTGACCAATCACAGAAGGCTTAGCTCAGGCCGACCAGAGGTGGGAATCTACCCAGATACAGACTCTCGTAGTTTGTGTCACGTTTGGTGTGAACGCAGCATCGGGTCAGATTCCGGGTTTTGACTTTAAGGTTCAAAAGTTGCTTTAAGGATTTAATATAAGACTTCACTTTTTAAAGTCAAGTCAATCTAAACCTTGAAAAGAGAAAAGAAACGAGAAATCCCTGGAAGTGGAGACGTGTATTTATATTTACACTCTGGTTTATTCTCTGTTCGTCTGCTCCACATGTTCCACTGTGTGTGTGTGTGTGTGTGTGTGTGTGTGTGTGTGTGTGTGTGTGTGTGTGTGTGTGTGTGTGTGTGTGTGTGTGTGTGTGTGTGTGTGTGTGTGTGTGTGTGTGTGTGTGTGTGTGTGTGTGTGTGTGTGTGTGTGTGTGTGAGAGAGTGAGAGAGTGAGAGAGACAGAGATTGTGTGTGTGTGTGAGTGAGAGAGATTGAGAGTGTGTGTGTGTGTGAGAGAGAGAAAGAGAGAGTGTGTGTGTATGTTTGGGAGAGAGACAGTATGTGTATGTGTGTGTGTGTGAGAGAGAGAGACTTTTGATTTTAAGTTCACTTTTATTTAGATCATTTCATGAATTTTACGTAATAAATGGCACTTCAATCATATTTTACACACCCACACAGAATTTAAAAATGAAGGATCAGTGAAACGTCCTGTGATTCCCCCCCCCCCCCCCCCCACTAGAAGCTTCTGTGAATAAACCCAATCGGGGCAGGAAGGTTGCTGGTTTGAATCCGGTTCAGATGGGTCTTCCTGTGTGGAGTCTGCATGTTCTCCACGTGTTTTCTCCAGGTGCTCCGGCTTCATCTCACAAACACATGCAGATTAGGGGTTGTGTAGATTGGAGACTACACACAAGCTGCTGCTGCTTCAGCCTCTGGATCCTCAGGACACAGCTCAGCCTCCGTCCACACACACTGTCCTCTTCACACTCAGATCCACTAAGACCACCACCACCTGTTGAGAGAAGAAGACATCAGTGTCCCAGAGACTCACTTCATCAGCTGTGAGTCAGTGATGCAGCTCATCCAGTAGAAAGAGCAGCAGGGACTTCAGTCCTGTTCAGAGGTGGAGCAGCTTCCTCTCTGCTTCATGTTCACGTGTTGGAATGAACACGCTAAGAGCTCAGTGTGTGTCCTCTGCATGTCAAAGTGCAGAGTGGACACCTGAGAGGTGGATTTACTGCTGTTACAGGTGAAGACATGTTTCACTGTGTGTTGATGAACATCTGCTTCTGACAAACTGGGACCAGATGAGACAGATGGACCTCAGCAGAGGTTCTGCTCTGTAGAAAGAGCTCCTGGTTACCATGGTGATGAGGAGAGGCTTCAGTCCCACTGATCTCAGAGCTGTGACACAGATCCACCTGATCAGTTCTTCACTGATGAAGTGAGAGGACAAACTGTCTCAGATCAGATGAAGACGACAGCGTCTCTGTCCCTCGTGTGAGGCTGTCAGCTGTGGTCCAGCTTGTGTAAGTTACAGCGCCCCCTGGTGGCAGCTGGTAAAATATATTACTGGACCACGAAATAATAACGTGTGAACGAGATAAATAACTCGAGGCCACGAGATCTGAATCTGTTGTTTACTAACAAGACGAGTGGAAGACAAGAAGACACACACTGTCTCACTGTCTCTGAGGACACACACATGGACCTGTCTCCAGGAAGCTGACTGAGGTCATCTGGTGTTTTGGGGACAGGATGAGTCTGGAGACATTGAGATGTTCTGGGTGAGTTAGAGATCAACTGAACCAACCAGACGTTGATTTAAACTTCCCTTATCCGTCCCTTTAAGGAGAGTGTGCACCACACAACAGTGTAGAGTCACTGTGGTCAGTGGGCGGAGCTTCTATACGGGTTGATCTCCAACATAACCTGGAGCAGGTTAGCCGTTCCTCAGAAGTTACCATGGTGATTTACCTCGTTAAGAAGTGGACGAGCTTCGTAAGACTGAAAAAACTAAACCTGAAGTGAACCTGATAACCACAAATCCTGCTTGGTAGCACAGACCCTGGATCTGTGATACTGACTGTGTTTAGTGAAATACTGATGAAAGCAGCGTGGACTGACTCCACCCATCTACTGACCACAGAGTCTCCAGTCGACAGGTTGGACTCTGCTGTAGATCAAGCAGCTCCTTCACTGCTGAGTCCTGCAGCTTGTTCCAGCTCAGATCCAGTTCTCTCAGATGAGAGTGGTTTGACCTCAGAGCTGAAGCCAGAGAAGAACAGCTGATCTCTGACAGACTGCAGAGCCTCAACCTGGATAAAGAATAAAACTTAACTGTCAATTAAACTGAGTTCATGTGTGAAAATAACAGACACATATTCATGTCAGCACAGACTCATAACATGGAAGATAAATATGATATCAGACATGTTGGACTAAAAACGAGTCCTGATTCAGTACAAATAGATTATTTGGACCCGGTGTCTGTCCTGCAGATCAGTTTAGGAAATCCAGAACTAAACTCAGTGTTTTAACAAGTAGCTGAATATTTAAAATGTCACAGATTAATTAATGAATGGATTCAAGTTATGTATGAAGAGGAATTATGTTAAATTAGAATTAAATGAGATCACTTCTGTATAAATGTTGTTTTATAGATATGAGATCTACAAAAGTCAGACAGTGAACTGACCTCAGAGTCTCCAGTTGACAGGTTGGACTCTGTAGAAAACCACACAGCTCCTTCACTCCTGAGTCCTTCAGGTCGTTGTTGTCAGTCAGATCCAGTTCTCTCAGATGAGAGGGGTTTGACCTCAGAGCTGAAGCCAGAGAAGAACAGCTGATCTCTGACAGACTGCAGTTCCACAACCTGAATAAATAAATATGAATATTAGAATGTGTCCTCCTGTTGTTGTGGATCGTCATCATGTCAACACAGACTCTCAACATGCTGCTGACCTCAGTCCAGTCTGTGACCTGAAGATAAATATCAGATCAGACATGTTGGACCATTGTTTCATTCATCAGCTTCTTCTCTGTGTGTTGGTCACTGAGCAGGTTTGTGTAATTAAACACTGTTTAAAGTAGGGACGGCTCCTGATGTCACTTCCTGTTTGTTTCTATACTTATCAACCGTCCAACGTGTTTCAATAAGAATGTGTCTTAATTTGAAAACCTGAGGAGGACGAGTGCTCGGCCTCAATCCACATGTTATTTACTGACACTTTCTCAGTGATCAGGAGCAGGTGAGTGCAGGTGAATGGAGTTGATGAGGTGGACGTGACTGACAGGCTGGGTGAGGGACAGATGACTGAGGGACAGTGAGCAGAGCAGAACTGAGACAAGTTAAATAAATAATGACCCAATAAGAAAGAAAGTCTGAAAAGTGAAGAAGGATTTAAGGACCTCAGAGTCTCCAGTCGACAGTTTGGACTCTCCAGTCCAGAACACAGCAGCTTCACTCCTGAATCCTTCAGGTTGAAGTTTACACTCAGATCCAGTTCTCTCAGATGTGAGGGGTCTGACTTCAGAGCTGAGGCCACAACTTCACAGTGAGTCTCTGAGAGTCCACAACCACGGAGTCTGTAATTAAAGAAAATATCAAATCTGTGAGAATTAAATCAGAAAACACAACATTCATACAAAACGTGATCATGTGACCCTCACCCTGGTAAATCCCCTCTTTGTTAAAAACTCCTCAAGAGAATCCTTTCAGATTTGGTTCAAGCTTCATTCAGACTAACAGAGGAACTCATGAGATTCAGGTGGTCAGAGGTCAAAGGTCACATACAGACACACACACACACACATACAGACACACACACATACACACACACAGACACACACCCCCCACACACACACAAACCCCCCCCACCACACACACACACAGACACACAAACACGCACACACACACACACAAACCCTCCCCAAACACGCACACACAGACACACACATACACACACACACACCCCGAATACCCCCCCCCACACACACACACACGCAAACACACAGACACACACCCTTCCCACACACACACACACACTCATTAGATTCAGGTGGTCAGAGGTCAAAGGTCACATACAGACACACACACACCCCCACACACCCCCACACCCCCCCACCACACACACACACACACACAGACACAACCAGACACACACACACACGCTCAGACACACACACACACATACAGACACACACACACACAGACACACACACACATAAACAGACACACACACACACGCACAGACACACACACACACACACACACACACACACACACATACACACACACACTCACCGAGCCTTCCTGCAGTTCCTCACAGCTGGGATCAGTCTCTGTCGACCCTGCCATGATGTGTTGAACTTCTTCAGGTCCAACTCGTCCAGAACCTCCTCTGACATCTGCAGCATGTAGGCCAGAGCTGAGCAGTGGATCTCAGAGAGTTTCTCCTCTGATCTGTTCTCTGACGTCAGGAACTGTTTCATCTGCTGATGAACTGAGTGGTCGTTCATCTCAGTCAGACAGTGGAAGATGTTGATGCTTCTGTCAGGAGAAATGTCACCACTCTCCATCTTCTTCAGGTTGTTGATGACTCTCTGGATGATTTCTGGATTGTTCTCTGTCCAACCCAGCAGGCCTCCTAAGACTCTCTGGTTGGACTCCAGACTGAGGCCGTGAAGGAAGCGAACAAACAGGTCAAGATGACCATTTGTACTGGTGAGGGATTTATCCATGGTTCTCTTCAGGAGGTCCTCCAGGGAGAAGGTACCCCATGTGTTCCCATATGTTCCCAAGAAGTTCTTGAGTTCTTCTGTGTTCCTCTTGGTGTAACAGTGGAACATGTAGACTGCAGCCAGAAACTCCTGAACGCTCAGATGAACAAAGCAGTAGACTGATTTCTGGAAGATCACACACTCTCTTCTGAAGATCTCAGTACAAACTCCTGAGTACACCGAAGCCTCTGTGACATTAAGACCACACCGCTCCAGGTCTTCTTGGTAGAACATGATGTTTCCTTCCTCCAGATGTTTAAGTGCCAGCCTCCCCAGCTTCAGGAGAACGTCCCTGTCAGCCCTCGTCAGCTGCTGTGGACTCGTCTCATGTCCCTCACCGTACTTGTTGTTCTTCCTCTTTGTCTGAACCAGCAGGAAGTGTGAGTACAGGTCAGTCAGGGTCTTGGGCAGCTCTCCTCTCTGGTCTGTGGTCAACATGTGCTCCAGAACTGTAGCACTGATCCAGCAGAAGACTGGGATTTGACACATGATGTGGAGGCTCCTGGACGTCTTGATGTGTGAGATGATTCTGCTCCTCAGCTCTTCATCACTGAATCTCCTCCTGAAGTACTCCTCCTTCTGGGCGTCAGTGAAGCCTCGTACTTCTGTGACCCTGTCAACACATGCAGGAGGGATCTGATTGGCCGCCGCAGGTCTGGAGGTTATCCAGACGAGAGCCGAGGGAAGCAGATTCCCCCGGATGAGGTTTGTCAGCAGCACGTTGACTGATGACCTCTGTGTGACCTCAGACACAAACTCCCTGTGGTTGAAGTCCAGAGAAGGTCTGCTTTCATCCAGGCCGTCAAAGATGAACAAAGGTTTACAGACAGCGAGCGTCTCTGCCGTGAGCTTCTGTAACGCTGGATGGAAAACACGGAGCAGCGTGAGGAGACTGTGCTGCTGGTCCTTCACCAGGTTCAGCTCCCTGAACGAAAGCACAGTCAGCAGACACACATCCTGGTTCTCTGAACCCTCTGCCCAGTCCAGAGTGAACTTCTGCACCGAGAAGGTTTTTCCAACGCCAGCGACGCCGTTGGTCAGGACGACTCTGATGCGTCTCTGCTGGTCAGTGGAGGCTTTAAAGATGTCGTGGCACCTGATGGGAGTGTCGTGGAGGATCTTCTTCTTGGAAGCCGTCTCAAGCTGCCTCACCTCATGTTGAGTATTAACCTCTTCACTCTGTCCCTCTGTGATGTAGAGCTCAGTGTAGATCCTGTTGAGGAGGGTTCTACTTCCTGTTTCATCAGTTCCTTCAGTCACATGTTCACCTCTCCTCCTCACACTGAGCTTATGTTCATCTAAAACCTCCTGCAGACCACGATCTGCTGAAAGACAAGAAACAATGTCAGAGACAGAGAATCTGAGAATCTGCTGATTGTTTTCATCAGATACAGAAAAACTACAGAAAATAAAAGATTTTTAACTTTGTGCTTTTCTAACGATGTTAAATGTTGATGCTGTATGAAGGAACAAAATAAAACCACATGTGCTGATGTCAGAAGTGAAGACATCAGCAGACACATGTACAGTGCTGCTCTGACCGGCTGTCTGAGCTCCAGCTCCTGTTCTGGATCTTTGTCCACACTTGGGACAGGAGGAGTCTCCTGAAGAACCAGACTGGTCCCAGTATGAGGTGATGCACTGTCTGCAGAACCAGTGTCCACAGCTGGTGGAGACTGGATCCTTCAGGACGTCCTGACACGAAGCACAGCAGGACGACTGCTCCTCCTCAGGAACATGACTCCTCTTCCTCTCCCTGTGAAGACATGTCCTGATAACTCACATGTCACAGTCACAGGTTGTCATCACTTCTGTCAAGGAGGTTTTGTTTTCACCCAGTATGTTTGTGTGTTGGTTGGTTCGTTAGTGGGATTATAAAAAACGACAGATTAACTTGATGGAAGGTTGTGGTCAGTGAACCACTGGTCGGTGATCAGTGAACAACATCTTGTGTGTTGGTTGGGGGGGGGGGGGGTCCTCTTTCACAGATATGTTCAGAGGACTGATATTTACCAGTGTGTGGAATTTGGTGCAGATTCAAATCAAAACGAGTCTCTAGTGGATTTCAAAGTGGTTTCATAAGGAGCGTGTTGGTTCTTGGTGGAGGTCTGAGCTCTTTTAGTGATTCTGAGAGATTAGTCACCAAGTTAAATTAAGCTGTGTCCTAATGCAGGGGCCACACTAGAGGAAACTAGATCCTCTTCAGAGCAGGTCACAGTAGAAACAGTCTCTTACTTTGTGTGTGAGGGTCCAGGTTCATTACTGAAGAGAGGAGGAAGTTCTTTGGACCAGTCACTCTTCAGAGACAGACAGCTGGACCCTGGAGACTCTGCTCTCAGTCTGTGGTCCTGACCTCTGCAAACACAAACATGTTTTTATTCAGATCACATCATTCACTGGTTCATTCTCTGAGGATTCAGTTTGGAGCTTCACATGTTTGTAGCAGGTCTCTTACTTTGTGTGTGAGGGTCCAACTTGCTTTGAATTGTCTTTGCCCATGTTGCACCGGGCCGGCTGCGGCTCAGTTGTGGTTCAAGCCGCGCTGCTCTTCTAGATATTCAAGGTCTGGTCTATTTCCTTCTGGTTCTGCGCTCAGTTTACAGAATAACACAGTGAAATGATCTTTCACACCAGTTTCAATGTTTATCTGTTGAAAACGTCACAAACAACCCTTACCCATTTCTCTCTCTCTCTCTCTCTCTCTCTCTCTCTCTCTCTCTCTCTCGCATTTCCTGATCTCCACTCAAACCAATCATCTACATTAAAGTTAATCAATACAAGCTTGTAAAATTTCATGTGTCCTTCAACCCCCGGCCACTAAGAGAAGGAAACTCAACATCTAGTATCATGTTCACGTCATAAAGGCTGGAAATGAATTACAGAACTTTATAGACAGTAACACTGAGAGCACATCAGTGTGTGTGTGTGTGTGAGTGTGTGTGTGTGTGTGTGTGTGCCTGGCTCTGCAGGTCGATGCTCCTCACACCTCAGCCAGTGAGTCCAGAGCTTTCCTGGGATCCACAGTGAAGACTCTCCACTGGTTGGTGACCACTGCTGTAACGTATGATTGTGAAAACACGTTGTGTTATTAAACACTTGATGAACAGATGAAGATAAAAAGTGAAACTGTGAGTTAACTCTGTTAATTAGTCCTTTGAAGGCTCTTTGATCCAGACCTGCTGTTCACATCTGTCTCTGGGATCCGATCACATGACGTCTGTCACCAGGTGTGAACTGACAAACTTAGAGTCATGTGATCAGCAGACGGATGTTAACAGCAGGTGTGAGAGTGAGACAGGAAAACTTTCAGAAAGTTGTGTTCTCACTCACCTGCTCACTGTCCTTCCTTCTGCTCGTCCAGGTGAAAATGGAGTCTGACTGCTCCCTGTTCTCAGGCTCCTCCTCCTCCCTGTTCTCAGGCTCCTCCTCCTCCCTGTGGAACCAGTTCACTCTTGAAAACAGTTCAAAGTCCAGTTCATACCCATGAAGATGGATTGGTTCACAGTTCATGTTTTATTGTGATGTTATGATGTAGATAACAAACTTAGGATCATGTATTTAGTTAATAATGGACGGTGTGGGATCATGAATCCAGATCTTTCACACTGAGTCCTGACTGGGAGCGTCTCCTGGGACTGAGCCGTACAATGTGATTCATCATGATGTTTAAATGAGCCTCAGAAACTCTGGAGTCAAACACGTCTTCATCATGTGAACTCGATGAAGACGTGTTTCCTTGCGCTCAGTCTGATCCGTCACGTCACGTCAGGTCACATTTATACAGTCCAGTCACAGGGTTGGTTTATAGATCTAGAGAAATACAGCTGCATTGTGATGCATCATTTGATCGTTGCACAGTGAAATGATCTTTCACACCAGTTTCAATCTTTATCTGTTGAAAACGTCACAAACACAAATATTTGCAACACTTCCTGTAGCCGACCCATATCAAAATAAAAGCACTCCAGCGTTTCTGTCGACTGAAACAATTCATTTATATATAATATAAATGTTTTAATGTGAAATAGATGCAGGGCTTCATAGTTTGTAGTACTGGTATTTATTTGAGTACACAGGACTTCTTATATACAAGGAAATACAGTGATCACATCAGAAACCTCAGGAAGGAAAAAAGTATTGTTGCAACTTGAGCATTTTCTTATCTCCACTCAAACCAATCAACTACATTAAAGTTAATCAATACAAGCTTGTAAAAGTTCATGTGTCCTTCAACCCCCGGCCACTAAGAGAAGGAAACTCAACATCTAGTGTCATGTTCACGTCATAGAGGCTGGAAATGAATTACAGAACTTTATAGACAGTAACACTGAGAGCACATCAGTGTGTGTGTGTGTGTGTGTGTGTGTGTGGTTGTGTGTGTGTGTGTTTGTGGTTGTGTGTGTGTGTGTGTGTGTATGTGTGTGTGTGTGTGTGTGTGTGTGTGTGTGGTTGTGTGTGTGGGTGTGTGTGTGTGTTTGTGTGTGTGTGTGTGTGTGTGTGTGTGTGTGTTTATGTGTTTGTGTGTGTCTGTGTGTGTGGTTGTGTGTGCTTGTGTGTGTGTGTGGTTGTGTGTGTATGTGTGTGTGTGTGGTTGTGTGTGTGTGTGTGTATGTGTGTGTGTGTGTGTGTGTGTGGTTGTGTGTGTGTGTGTGTGTGTTTGTGGTTGTGTGTGTGTGTGTGTGTGTGTGTGGTTGTGTGTGTGTGGGTGTGTGTGTGTTTGTGTGTGTGTGTGTGTGTGTGTGTTTGTGTGTGTCTGTGTGTGTGGTTGTGTGTGCTTGTGTGTGGTTGTGTGTGTGTGTGTGGTTGTGTGTGTGTGTGTATGTGTGTGTGTGTGTGTGTGTGTGGTTGTGTGTGTGTGTGTGTGTGTGTGTGTGTGTGTGTGTTTGTGGTTGTGTGTGTGTGTGTGTGTGTGTGTGTGTGTGTGTGTGTGTGTGTGTGTGGGTACAGCAGCCGATAGCAAGCTGGGCAGTAATTAAACCTTGGAGAGTGAAGTGAAGAAGGAGCAGAGCAGTTCTGATCCTGCCAGGGCCTCCTCTTCATCACCATCCTCCTCCTCCTCCTCCCTCTGCTTCCTCTTTCTTCCTCCTGGTGTGTTTTTTCTTCATCGTCTTCCTCCTGGTGTGTTTCTTCTTCATCGTCTTCCTCCTGGTGTGTTTCTTCTTCATCGTCTTCCTCCTGGTGTGTTTCTTCTTCATCGTCTTCCTCCTGGTGTGTTTCTTCTTCATCGTCTTCCTCCTGGTGTGTTTCTTCTTCATCGTCTTCCTCCTGGTGTGTTTGTTCTTCATCATCTTCCTCCTGGTGTGTTTCTTCTTCATCGTCTTCCTCCTGGTGTGTTTGTTCTTCATCGTCTTCCTCCTGGTGTGTTTGTTCTTCATCGTCTTCCTCCTGGTGTGTTTGTTCTTCATCGTCTTCCTCCTGGTGTGTTTGTTCTTCATCATCTTCCTCCTGGTGTGTTTGTTCTTCATCGTCTTCCTCCTGGTGTGTTTCTTCTTCTTCATCTTCCTCCTGGTTTGTTTGTTCTTCATCGTCTTCCTCCTGGTGTGTTTCTTCTTCATCGTCTTCCTCCTGGTGTGTTTCTTCTTCATCGTCTTCCTCCTGGTTTGTTTGTTCTTCATCGTCTTCCTCCTGGTGTGTTTCTTCTTCATCGTCTTCCTCCTGGTGTGTTTCTTCTTCATCGTCTTCCTCCTGGTGTGTTTCTTCTTCATCTTCTTCCTCCTGGTGTGTTTCTTCTTCATCGTCTTCCTCCTGGTGTGTTTCTTCTTCATCTTCTTCCTCCTGGTGTGTTTCTTCTTCATCTTCTTCCTCCTGGTGTGTTTCTTCTTCACTGTCGCCAAGACTTCATCGTAGCAGTTGTTTGTTTTTGAGCCTCAGACTCAGATCCATCCAGCTGGCTGTGTTCTCACCGAGTCACCACCAGCTGCAGCTCAGCTTCTGCCAGGAATTCACACGGGATCGAGCATTTTGAAATGATTATCATTAAAATAGAAAACAAGCTCTGTGAGCGTTCATCAGAGTCCAGCGTCTCCAGAGGAGGTCGGGCTGTGATGTCCTGACAGGACTCGTGGGCTCTGTAGTGACAAATCCTGACGATCCCTCGTGAGGTCAGATTCAAGTCTTTGATCAGGACATCACACGCCATCACACGCCATCACACGCCATCACACGCCATCAGACGCCATCAGACGCCGCTGAAGGATTCCCACCGAAGAGCTTTTGTGGGAATCCTGGATACAATAAAGAGAAGAGGAATCCCTCAGAGATTTCCTGATGATCGTCCTTCATCACACAACATAGATCACTTTGATTCTTTATTCCTCTTCATTCGTGAGCAAAACTGAGACTTCGGTGCAAACTGTGTTCAAAGTTACTTTTAACTTCGTCGACTTTGTAGCTTTTCAATACAAAGTAAATCTTAAATCTGTTTTCAGACAGAATGTGTGTGTGTGTGTGTGTGGGTGTGTGTGTGTGTGGGGGTCGGACTGGAGATCAACCATCAAATCTAAAGCTTCTGTCCAGCTGCTTCTACCACAACATTGATTTATTACTCTATTACTCCTATGTGTACTTACAGTAAATCAACTTACAGTTTAATGCAGAGTCTCAAGTCTTCTGCAGCAGTTGCAGGTTTGATTCCGACCGGGCTCTTTGCTGAATGCATGACTTGAAATATTTAAACTTATTTGTATCTCATGACTGAATAACATTACAGAAACATTGAAACAGTTATTGTGTGAACTCGTCCTCGTCAGATACAAACACTGATCTTCACGCAGTGGGTATATTCATCATAAATGAAACATAAGTGGAACAGATCCTTGCTGCCTTGGAGCCGTGACCCTGTTTTTATTTCCAGACGATGAACATCAGTCTCTCTTAATGTTCACTTTGCTCTGTTTGTCTTTCTTGTTCCTGTGATATCACATCTTGTCTTTAGCTGTGAGTGATGAGTGAAGAGAAACTCGACCGTTCTCCTCGGCTGTGGCAGCTCGTCTCCCGGTGGAGGAGCAGGCGGCTCCGTGCTTCCATGATCGCTTTAAACAAGGTCTTAAACTAGGCTGCGGTTTCCCTAATGAAGCTCCCAGGAGACTTCCTCTGATTCAGAGGGAACCGACTCCATCTTCACCGCCGACACGCTCTGCTCCCGCTTCTCTCAAAGAGTGGAGCATGTGAGCAGCGGGCTAACTGCCCGACTCCCTCCTGGGCACCGGGGGTTGACAGCTAAAGCCTATTTTCCATTTATGAATTCACAGCTCTGGCGTGTGGCGCCTGTAAAGAGCCTCTCTGAGTAAACAAGCTGTCACCTCCGGGTGTCGGAGGAACGAGAGCAGCCGAACTCTGTCGGGTGAAAACCGCCTCTGACTGGTGACGGGACATGAAGGGAAACACGTCTCTAACAAGTCTGACCTGGGATGGTCTTCAGTCTCTGATCTGCAGCTCGTTAGAGGAGACGTTCCTTTACCTTCAGTGGAACTCAGTGAAAGGTCTGAGCCAGCGTGACGTCACCTTCAGGCTGAGACCTGCTGGTGAATCTGCAGTTCATCACAAAACCATACTTAGATTTAAGAGTATTCTCAGTGGAGTACCTTCTGTTGTCTGTCGTGTGCCAGTTATTCACCGGAAATCTAACGGGGCCAGAAGGAGAGAGTAGATCCTCAGAAGTCGGCTCCAACAG
Source organism: Limanda limanda (assembly GCF_963576545.1). Classification (NCBI taxonomy): domain Eukaryota; kingdom Metazoa; phylum Chordata; class Actinopteri; order Pleuronectiformes; family Pleuronectidae; genus Limanda; species Limanda limanda. The sequence continues at coordinate 952,823 of NC_083643.1, read as the reverse complement.
TTTAACAGGATTGGTGGAGATTTCTCCTTAAAGTGAGTGAACGGTGTCTGATGGAAACTTCAGAGCAGCAGCTGGAGACGACAGGGACAGATGTTCTGAGGAGGAAAGAGAACTTTAAGTTCCTCTGTGTGAAGGGAATCATCTGATTCTAACAGAGCGGAGACGAGGATGTGAGGATGTGAGGAAGATGATTAGACTTCAGGTATGAAGCTTTGTTTAGGAAGAATTACATCTTCACATTAAAATCATCATGAGACTTTCCAGTTCCTCAGCTCCTCCTCTCAGCCTCTGTGTCATGTCAGCGTTACCAGATGCTCCTCGACCTGCAGCTGCAGTCGATGGACCTTGGAGATAACGGAGGAGATGAAATGGAACATGTCTCCGCCCTCCACCCGCACATGGACATGTATGTGCACTCCATCATGAGAGCAGCCTGTTGAGCAGGAGGCCGGTCACACCCCCACAGCGCTGACTCCTCACGGAGGGAGGGGGGAGGAGGTGCTGCTGCTCGGGGTCATTATTCTCACTCTGATGTTATTAATAATATCGACTCCGTGTCTCAGCCGCCTGTCAATCACTCTCAGGCAGTAATTGGTCGCTCGTCTCTTGATTCCCTCGAAGCGTCGACCGGTCACAGACCAGCTGATGATCCCGATATTAATCAGTGTTTTTCATCTGAGGTGGAAACTACAGTAAATTATATTTATCGGAGTCATGATGTGAAGCTTTAACGTCTTCATCTGTCACGTTCAGGGACGATGGAAATCTAATGACGTCCTATTAATTACTGTGCTGCAGCATATTCTGGATTTTAATCTGAATTTGAATTGTCAAGAACATTTATACGACAACAAACTGTTATGAACTGTACGTCCCAGCAGCTCGTACAGTATCCAGATGGTTGTATAGACACACGCAGGTCTCACACGTTATCAAGCCTCAGCCTCGTTAGCACCTGAACTTTTCATCAGTAAATCAAAGTTTGTATTTAAATCACCTCCCTGCTCCATGGCAACTGGAAATCAAACAGCACGTTTTATTTTTTAATAAGGAACATGATGTACTGGATAATTCCTGGAGCACGAGCAGATAAATGTCTCATGAGCAGGTGTGAGCTCCGCCAGCCGGCCGGCCTCCGGGCGTCTCCCAGTGTGCATGAGGATGATGGATCTGTTGGTGTTGCCGTGGTGACGGGGAGGGGGGACGCTGGTGTCACACCTCCACCCAGCAGCGATTTATCTCTGTCTTGTTTTCATTCTCCTGCGAGGGACGAGCTGACCTTTGACCCCTCGTCTCTTCGTGTCTCCTCAGAGGACGCCCACCATTTCAATTCAAAACGGAAAGTTAGGAAAACAGATCCTAAACTAACTGAGTAAAATAAAACACGTTTATAATTTCTCACGTCAGGAACACGTCAGGACTTCAGTTCATGTCTGAAGCAGGTTTTGTGAAACTGAGTTTAAATCACTTTAAATTACGAAGTGTTCAGATACATTTAAAATAACTTAAATTTGAATGAAGGGTTCAGGCTGAAACTGAGAACTTGAATAAGTCTGTTAATAAGCTCACACACCAGGTGCTTCTGATTTCTCTCCTGCTGGAGTCTGACTCAGCCAACATGTTTTAAACATGTGTGATTCCATCACGCTGGGTTTGTTGAAGCTCGTCCAGTGTGAAGTCATGTGACACTCAGGTGGGGGAGGTGGAGAGAGAACATCAGAGACACTTTCACCTGCTCAGCTCTGAACCTTCACGTCCTTCTCTTTAACTTTCAACATGTGGAACGTCATCATTCATTGATTAAAGTAAATCCAAAATACTTTCTGCTGTAACATTGTATCACACAGCGCGATGATCCAACAGAATCATTTCAATCTCAATATTATCCTCATTCAAACGGGATTTGAAACATTAATAATTCAACTGTAAATGAAAACCTATTGTGCTCAAGCCTCTTTAAACGCCTGCTTTCCTCTGATTGGTGGAAGGTCTGGAAGGTTTGTGACGTCCTCGGCTCTGGAATCAATCTGTGAAAGTAACTAAGTACTGAGTTGTTGGAGACGAGGTGAGCCGATGAGCTGGAGTTTATTTGAGCGTCGTCCTTCTTGCTCTCGAGCAGAAGAAGCTCTGAACAGTTCACAGTTTCCTGGACTGAGCAGCTGCAGTTTCTCTCCAGTGGCTCAGCACGAAGATAAATCACCTTCCTCTGGACTTCAGCTTTAAATGAGCTTTTCCTAAAAGCCGGCAGCACAGCTTCAAACAGTTATTGACATCAGGAGAGTGGCCTGAGCTGCCGTGAGGAGACAGATTCATCCGCTGATGAATTCAGGTCATTTTCACCACATGAGGAAGCTGTTACATCCCAGCTCGATGTCTTCAGAGTGTGTTCTCATCAGGTTTGGGGCATTAAGGCTGATTGATGGATCTGTTTCCTCTGTGCCTGTCTGGGAGCGGGTGAGACTCTGTCTGCAGGACACCACACTCGGGAGGAAATGTCTCCACCCGTTCACCTCTGAGCTGATGAGCTCAGGCAAGTCATTGTGTCATCGATCCCTGGAGCGTTTAACCAGCAGGCGGGACTCACTGGAGTCCAGACCCCCCCCATTGATCACACAGGCCTGTGGCTGCGTGAGGTGACAAATCGAACACACAGTGACTGAGGAGCACATTCAGGTTCTTCTGTTTCCCTTCACATGCACGGACACTGCAGGCAGAGTTGGGATCGATATCAGGTCCTGAGCTCAGAATAATCTGGGTTCAATCCCACAAAACGGGACTTGAGGTCCAGACTCGGGTCATGTTCCTGTGTGAGGTATTAAATCTGAAATATGTCCCTCGCCTCCTCTTTATTTAAAGGCCAATTTATGCCTGTGCGTATTTTGTAAAACGGATAGATAAGACCGCCCTATCCGTCGTGGAACGCCCTCTCCGAGCGCCTCGGACAGCTTTTCGTAAACACCTCTGATTTTTCTAACAGTCCGTGTCTATGTCGGAGAGCCCACGGACAGCTCTTGGCTGTGATTGGTCCGCGAACGACATTATTTCCCTACGACGTCATTTCCGGACCTCAAACTTCCTGTTTCCTTCCCTGTAGCATCAAATCCAAACACAACTATGATTCTACGATTAATGTGACGTGTGTGTTAAGCCAGCGGAGTTGTCCGGCTGACGGTGGCTCGTTAGAGCACTGAGGGCATGTGTGCACGGTCACATACGGTTATAACAAGCTTTCAAAACGGCGCTAGCAGGCTAAGCTAGCGGGCTAGCAACCATGCTAACTGCGGTGGTAACAGTGCAAGAACCCGCCGTCACGACTTTAATTCCACTTCTATCATGACACTGTTTCTATAATACCGTCAGGTTAGAAGCAAACACTGGATAGTAGTTAGTGTCGGGAGTCCCTGCTGACTGTGTGTGGAAGCTGGGGGGGAGCTAGCTAGCTCCGTCTAGCTTCAAGCTACATGTAGCCTCAAGCTGTGGAATCAGCAACACAGTTCTGAAACAAGACCGGGGAACCGCTGCGCTAAGAAACGATTACATCAGCATCTTGACCCGCTGGGTGTCACTTTATTTAGTTCTGTTAGTTGCCATGGTTCAGTGTGTGGGAGGCAAGCTAACAGAGGTAAACAGACACACGTGGACTTCTTCTTCCGATAATTGGGGTAGGCTTCTCTGAGCTCGTCTTCCGTTGCGCCACCTATGGGTTTGGCGGTGAATTTTTTCCGACGTACAGTGGTCGGAGAAGTAAATATCAAAAAGACTCTTCGACCCCTGTGGAGCCGTCTCCGAGAAACGGATACGTAGAAGTATATAAGAGCCTCAACAGATGTAGTTGGTGTTTCAGACACTTTAAAGTCGTCTCTGACCGGATCCTGCACCGTGTGGATGGTTTGAAAAGCTTCCACCGAGCAGCTGCACTCAGGTGTGAATCAGGCTGAAGCTCTCACCTGAACCCGGGGGTCACGGGACTGAGGGCCGTCCGTGTGGAGGCGGAGCAGCGAGAGGAAATCCTGAATGTTAAGATGCTTGTTTCCACAGCCGAGTGCACTCGTGAAAACCTGCAACCATGATCAGCAGAGGCTTCCCTCTCTGAGGAGGAGCTCGCTGGACTCAGGTCCACGTTGAGGGTTTTATTTCACCAGATGAGGCTGAAGCTTCCAAGTTATAACGGCTCCAGTTGTTCCTCAGACGCCTGCTGAGCATGTCGATGACATGTGATCGAGCAGTAACGAGCCGAGCTAACGGCGCCGCTCCGTTCAGCAGGACGCCGCCTCTGCTCTAATCTCCCTCCCTCACCTTGGCTCCCAGCTCTAATCAGTGCGCTCGGAGGAAGCCGGTGTTTAAACGAAGCAGCTTACTGGGTGATTAGGAAAGTGTAAATTATTCATTATAGAATGTGTGATCATAAAGGAGCCTTTGGTGGAGGATGAATGAGCGCACGGCCTCCCGCTCCCCCGCAGCGAGACCACGCCCCCCCTCCTTCCACCGCTGATGGCAGAGACACGGAGAGGTCAGAGAGAATCCACGGGAATCGAACCACCGTCATGACAGGTTCTCTATGGAAAGTGATTTTCAGACTTCATGCAATTTTCTCCCTTTTCAAACTCAAACCATCTCTGTCCAGTGTTCTGACTAACACGCCTGGAAACACATATCACATGACCACTCACGTCCAATGGGCTTTGCTACAGATCTGGTCAGAAGAAAAGCCACCAGGGTCAGTAACACTTGTAATTGATTCTCCATGTTTGTTCTACTGTGGGAGCTGAGGCTGATGCTGGTGGGTTAGTTCTGGAAGGAGGTCATGTGACAGCAGCCTGACCAATCAGAGAAGGCTACGTCCTGAGACCTCTCTGTGTCAAATTGTGTTAGGAAGCTAGAAATGATAGTTTTATAAAGTAATATTAAACCAAGAATCAAAACTAATCCACTGATCAACAGTCCTGAAAGCAGCTGCTCAGTGATTGGTCGGAGGTTTGTCCTGCAGCTTGTGAAACGTCCTGAGTTTCCTGGAGCAGATTCAGATTCACCACAGAACCAAGGAGAACAAGAACATAAGTCTGGGGCAGCCATTACTCAGCCTGATGGTTCCTGCTCCTCCTCTGGAAACGACCTTGTCCTGTAAGTGACGGCTGTTTGCTTCAGTTCCTCAGCGGCGGTCAGGTTCTCGCTCGCCAGCCGCGACTCTCCATCAGGAAACAATCATAAAAAGCTCCAGGATCACCCAAAGTCAGCCATGTTGTTTTAGCTTAATGGGCCAGTGAGCGGGAGGATGATCACTTAAAGCCCGGGAGGTTCTGCAGGAGGGACGTTAGATAGATGTGAGGCCTTCTCTACTGTTACTGACCTCACGCAGCAGAACGCCGCCCCGGCACCAACGCTTCTAATGGGGACATAATTCATGAGGAAAATACTTTCGCTCTCGCATTTTACCCACGAACACGGAGCCGGGGAATGGGAGGTTTTAGAAGAGGAGGCGTTGTAATGAGAGATATTAGTTTACTTCAGCCTGGATCGTTAGGCTGCTCGTGGATTATTAGCAGGAAATGAAACGGGGGGGGGGGCAGGTAAAGACTGAGAAATCTGATCAAATATAAAGACGACAGATATGATTCTGCTGGGAACCAACAAGCAGCCAGAGCCCTGGAAGCTCAGCTGCTGTTTCCTTTGTGTTTTATTGTAAATCCAACGAGTCTCCGTCGAGTCTCGTTGCTTTGATGAGTTTCTGATCTTCCTCTGCGGCGAGAGGAGGAGGAGGAGAGGAGAGAGAGGAGGAGGAGGAGGAGGAGGAGGAGAGAGGAGAGAGGAGAGAGGAGAGAGGACATGAGAGAGAGGAGGAGGAGGGAGGAGGAGGAGAGAGGAGAGAGGAGAGAAGAGAGAGGAGAGAGTAGAGAGTAGATGAGAGGAGGAGGAGAGAAGAGAGGAGAGAGAGGAGGAGGAGGAGAGAGAGGAGAGAAGAGAAGAGAAGAGAAGAGAAGAGAGAGGAGATGAGAGAGAGGAGGAGGAGGAGGAGGAGAGAGGAGAGGAGAGAGAGGAGAGGAGAGGAGAATAGAATAGAAGAGGAGAGGAGAGAGAAGGAGGAGAGAGAGAAGAGGAGAGAGGAGACAGGAGATGAGAGAGGGAGGAGACAGGAGTGAGGAGAGAGGAGATGAGAGAGAGGAGAGGAGAAGAGAATAGAAGAGGAGATGAGAGGAGAGAGAAGGAGGAGAGAGAGAAGAGAAGAGGAGAGAGATGAGAGAGAGAGAGAGGAGGAGGAGAGAGGAGACAGGAGATGAGAGAGGGAGGAGAGAGGAGGCAGGAGACAGTAGGGAGGAGAGAGGAGACAGGAGATGAGAGAGGGAGGAGAGAGGAGGCAGGAGACAGTAGGGAGGAGAGAGGAGACAGGAGATGAGAGAGGGAGGAGAGAGGAGGCAGGAGACAGTAGGGAGGAGAGAGGAGACAGGAGATGAGAGAGGGAGGAGAGAGGAGGAGGAGGGAGGAGGAGAGAGAGAAGAGGAGAGAGAGAAGAGGAGAGGAGAGAGACGAGAGAGAGAGAGGAGGAGGAGAGAGGAGACAGGAGAGGAGAGAGGGAGGAGAGAGGAGGGAGGAGAGAGGAGAGGAGAGAGAGGAGAGGAGAGAGGAGGAGGAGGAGGAGAGGAGAGAGAGGAGAGGAGAGAGGAGGAGGAGGAGAGGAGAAGAGAATAGAAGAGGAGAGGAGAGAGAAGGAGGAGGATCGTCTGAGTCGTGCTGCTGCAAAGCGCCGGTCGAGTTCCATCTTTAATTCACCGCCTCCAAAGCAACAGCTGATGGTAGAACACAGAGAAGCAGCTTGTGTGATTCCTCCCGACAGGAAACTGTCATGAAGCTCAGTTTAACGCTCTGCATGGAAAAGTGTTTCCAAAGATTCAAATCGTGCATCTTCCCTCAGACATGATGTTATGATATGAAGAGTTCAGTCTCTATGCAGACGACTTCCTGCTCGTTGTGAAATATTAATGAGCAGAGTAAAATCATTAAGCTTTGGAGAAACTAACATCTGACACGAAAACCATGAATTAAAAAAGACACTGAGTCACAAAATGAACAGTTTCAATGTTTTATGAAAACCTTTTATGGTGATTTTCATGTTTTGGATCAGTTAGATAACGAGGATGAAAAGAACAGGAAGACATGGAAAGGAGTAATGAAAGTGGGGAGGAGAATAGAATGGGGGGGGGAAGAAAGGAGGAAGGAAACAGGAAAGAGACTGAAAGGCAAGAGGAAAATAAAGGGAGTGAAAGGAGTAAAGGGAATAAGGAAAGTTGGAGGAAGGTCAGAAATAGGCAGAATATAAGAAAGAGGAATAAAGAGGAAAGATGAAATATAGAAAGCCACAAATGAGGAAAGGATGTGGAAGGAAGAGAGAGGGAAGAGTGCTACAAAGGAAGGAAGGAAAGAAGAGAGAGTTTTTAACTGTAGGTTTAAAAAAAATACATTGATTATTGACTATGGATTATTGATTATTGATGCTTGATGACCAGAAAGTTAGTAATAATACATGATCGGTGAGTAAGTTTCCACCGGAGGAAACGTGTTCTTCATATCTCAGAATCTTCATCATCATTCAGAACTCACCAGATTTAACAAGCAAAGCAACGCCGGCTTCTGATTGGCTCTGAGCAGCCGGGACGATACCAACTTCCTGCGTGAAAATATGTATCTGCAAAATGAATGACTCTTTAATTTGTTGGATTAGTCACAGCTTCGACAGATTTATCAGAAGAAAAAAACAACCTAGAAGAATAAATTGTAGTTTCAGATGAAACAGCAACAAAGTCCTGGAAGGTTCAGATTATTAATTTGACATTAATAATAAAATGTGACAGCAGAAATAACTACTGTCCAACTATCAGCGCCATCTTGGTTCTTTGAAACCAGAAGTGACCACATCTGGAGGAGCGGGGGGGGTGGGGGGGTGGAGCCGGACTTGGGTCTACAGGACACGGCCCGCCCACCTACACCTTCCACCTGCTCCCATTGGACGCTACTAGCTGCCAATCACACTGCAGTGTAAAGTGAACTTTGCGACCTTAAGGGGGCGCTGGTGGTTGCTCTTTGGGTTTGTGTGGAGTCCTGAAGAGGCAGATCTGAGTCCTGGTCTCTCACTGAGGATTGTGGATTTAATTGAGTCAGCTGCTGTGGATGTTGTGTGGAAAACTATCCGTGTTGGAGCTGTTCCCTCTGGATTCCTCTGCTCTTTGTTGTGTTGACCTTTTTATAATTTTTTGACAGTTAAAGAATAATCCTGCTTTTATTTAGTTTTCCTGATGATTACACTTTGACATATTATTCGCTCTCAACAGGGATGAACAGAGTTGACCTCAGCAGCACAGGTGAGATCAAAGCCTCCAAAGTGACGCGTCATCTGTTTTATAAGATCCTCCTGCAGCTGCTCGCCTAAATACCCAGAATGCTCTTCACCTCTCTAATGAACCCGGGCCTCGATATCTAGTACAGAAGCGTCCAGCACATCAGTGACATCAGCACTTTGAGGCGTCCGCCGCTATCGTCCTCTGTCCCCCCCCCCCCCTCGGCTCAATGTGAGGCCCTTAACAAACGAGACCAGTAGTTGCTGAGCTGTTCCTGCCACGGCGGCGGCAGGGTCACCCGGGGAGGGGGCTGGCGTGTGCGCCGCGTTCTGCTGACCCGTTCACTTCCTGCCTCTAATGGGTCATATTTCAGCTCCGGTGGCGGTGACGAATGGCCGCGCTCTAACCCCCCCCCCCCCCCCCCGCCCGAGAAGCTGAAACTCACTTGATCTACGACGGCGTCCGGCTGATGAATGCCTCCCATCAGTTTGCGCCTGACGCCGATTCATCACCTCGCTGAGGTTTTTGTAGGGAATCCATATTGGATTTTTAATGAAAGAGAATATAATGCAATTCAAAGTCAATGGGTTTGCCAATGTCCTCACACTTTGCACACACACACACACACACACACACACACACACACACACACCTATTAAGATAGCTACACACACACACACACACAAACTGCCTCACACGCTGCTCGTGCTGTTTGAGAATTCATTGCATTTCACTAACAGTGTTAGAGCGTCGGCCTTGAAGAGCAGATCCTGTAATTGTGTTTGTGCACAGCCGCTCTCACACTCTGCTGCTGTGGGATCAGACAGACACACAACAGAGTCATGAGCCACTTCCATATTCATTTCATAGACAACAGCTTGTCTTTGTGACCAGAGAATAGTTCCAGGAGACAAGTTTTTTTTGTGCGTCAAGTGTCCAAATTTAACGCGAACAGATTGTAGTTATAAGACACCAACAGGTTTAATGAAAAATGTATTTGTTCATAAAACTGTTTACATTATAGTCAGTTTTAATGTACACTAGACTAACAAGTTTTTTTTCTGCCATTATAAACTGTTTTCACTTGGCAACGTTTAATGTAACACAGCAAAGAACAGGTTCTGCAGACCTGAAGCCGTCTCAAGGTGATTGAGACAGAATCGTTCTTCACAGCCGTGGAGATTATAGTCCAGATCTCTGCCTGAAGAAGCTCGTTATAATGACACAAGTTTGCAATAAGAAATAGTCTCTGCTTTGAGCCGGTTATGTGAAAGCAAATTTGTTTGAGTTCCAGTGCGAAGGTCAAAAGAAGAGGAGACATAAATCACTTTGTCCAGCGTCCGTCCCTCTTTGTCTTCACATTATCCCAAAGAGCTTTTACAGCCGAGGACGCGTCTTACATGGAGTCGTCCGGTAAGTCTATTACAGTTGCCCTCACCTTCACCCCATGCAGACCCAACTCCAGGAAGGAGGATGAAGAGGAGGAGGAGGAGGAGGAGGAGGGAGAGCTGGGGATCAGCAGCGTTTCAGCCGGGTCCATTATCAGTTTCCTGTAGAACACTTGGCTGTACAGAGACGTGTACATGACAGAGGACGCCACGGCAACCACGATGAAAAGCACGGCACAGGAAGCCATCACCAGACTGTCCCAGTTCTTCGTGGTGTCCCTCAGGACGGCCGCCTCCTTCGTGGTCACATTCACACAGTCGCTGCTGAGTCCCGGCTGTGCAGCAGTGACCTCCACGCACACCTGGTAGCGGGTGGATGGCGCCAGCTGCTTGATGTGGAAGTCTTTGACTCCAGCTGGCAGCCGGGCGCTGAATGGCATCAAGAGGCTGCTGTCCTCGGATATAATGGACCAGTTTAGTTGTGATACCAAAGCACCTGAGCTCTCCCAGGAAACCATCACAGTATGAGTTTGGACAGATGTGATTAATACGTGTAATGGTTGCGTTGAAGGCAGAGCAATAAATCCGTCCACCACAACCGACACAGACCTCAGGTCGGCCCCGACAAGGTTATGGGCCACGCAGGTGTATGAGCCGGCTTCCTGCTCGGAGGCATCGTAGATGTCCAGAGTTCCCTCGGGATGCATGTAGTACTTATCGTAGACACTGCCATGCAAGACCTGCTCCCCTGCCGGCGTCACCCAGTAGATCTCAGGCTCTGGTTCTCCGAGCGCCCGGCAGTGAAGCGACACCGAGCTCCCTTTGGCGACCTGGACCCGACCCAGGAGGCTCCCAGGTGAGATCAGAGGGAGGCAGATCTCTGTCATCTCCCTGAAGTGCACCTGTCTGACGTGCTGGCCCTGGTACTCCGGAGGCTCCACGCAGATCAGGGAGTCTGGTTCCATGAAGCGAACCGCCGTCCTGTTCATGTTGACCCAGCGGATGATGCAGTCGCAGCGGATGGGGTTGCTGTGCAGACTGACCTCTCGCAGGTTGGGCAGCGACTCCACGGTGCCGAGGTGCAGCGCGCTCAGAGAGTTGCTGTTGAGCATCAGCGTCTCCAGCCGGGGGAGCTGGTGGAAAGCTCTCGGGTGGATGTAGGATAACCTGGGATTGTTGGTAGCCTCAATTTTAGTCAGCTCGGGCAGGTTGTTCAGGGCAAAGCTGTCGATGGAAATGAGCTCCGGCATGCTGTTGATGCCGAGCTCTTTGAGATGCATCATGTCCATGAAGTCGCCTTTCTTGATCCTCTCAATGGGGTTTTTATTCAAATCAAGAAACTTGAGGTTCTGGACTCTCGTCAGCGCCGCTCGGGGAACTCGACTTAGCAGGTTGTCGAAGAACGAGATACTTTCCAAGTTGTCAAGACCGACTAAAGCATTGTCAGGGATTTCGGTCAAATTCATCCTGGCAAGCACGAGGCTTCTGAGGTTTGCCAGAGGTTTAAAGGTCATATCTGACAGCTCGAGAATGGGGTTTTCTCCCAGCATCAATATCTCCAAGTCGGGAAGTTGCTGGAACCAGCGGCTGTTGATTCTCGTCAGTCGATTGGAGTTGAGATGGAGCCTCAGCAGCCTGCGCAGCCCCTGGAAGGCTCCGGGGCTAATGGAGGAAATGAGGTTGTGGTTGATGTAGAACTCCTGGAGGTTTGGCAGAGAAACCAGGCAGCTGTCAGAAAGCTCCTGAATCCAGTTCTCCTCCATGTGGAGTGACAGCAGCTGGGGGAGAGAGCCCAGACACACATCGCTCACTGAGGAGATGTTATTCTGAGACAAGTCGATTTCCGAGATGTTGGCCAAGTAATCCAAAGTTTTCTGAACATTAACCAAGTTGTTTGTCTGTAGCAGCAGAACCTGCGTGTCTGAGGGGAGTGTCTCCGGCAGCGCTGAGAGACCCAGGTCGTTACAGTCCACGGTGGCAGCCTCTGTGTAGACGGAGCTGGGTGAGAACCAGGGTCGTATCTCACATCGACAGGAAGCAGGGCAGGGAGCCGCCCCCTCGGAGACCAGAACAAGAGCAGCCAAAGACAGTTCAGCCAGAAAACAAGCTACAACTGCCGTCTCCTTCATCTTGGCCCAGGATTCCCTTCAGCCGGTAATTGGCCCTTATGGAGTCAGCTGTTAGCACAGTTTACTTTACAGATAACGGCTCGTTTGTCACTGCAGCGAGACAGAGTGGATTTGTGCTGACGCCTGGTCCCCAAAGCCTCGGCCCGGTTGTCTTCCAGCTCTTGGAAGAGAGAGGCAACCTTTCTGTTTGGTCTGTGCCAGGTTGTCCTGCAGGCTGTGATGTGTCGAGGTGGATGAATCCTTCAGGGAGCGGGGGTGCGCTGCAGAGGGGCGCTGGAGGAATGTTGTGTCTCCGGCTGGGGACGAGTCACTCTGTCTTCCATCATTATTATCCTCCGTCGCTGACACTGGTGTCATTTTCCATCTGCGGACACAGGAGAGAGAAAAGGCCGATGTAACATGCTGCGGTTGAGATATGAAGCTATCGTGACATTTAGAAATATTGAGACGTATTAAGGCTTTTCAGCCTCATTTGATTTCATTGCTTTCCTTGCACCATCTGAATTATAAGTTATGATTAACTTGACCTTTTATATATTATTTGACAGTTCTGAATCTGGAAATGGTGCTTTTGAGTTTACATGGATGCAGTGAGAGAGAACCCTGGCAGACGAGCACATTGTTTTTCATTTCTGTTTCAGTCAAAGCACAAATACGTGTCCAAGAAAAGCTGGAGCTCTGAAAGGCTCAAAAGTTTGTGGATTCAAGAGGCAAAACTTTGCAAGTCCCTTTTCCTCCCCGGTGTAATTAACGTCTCTGCTCTGTCTGTTGTTAGTAAAGCACCTGAGCTCACTCATCAAATCACCTGAACAAACACAACAGACCGTTTCCTCGGCTGATGCACTCCAGCTCAAGGCCGCTGTAGATTCACCAAAGTATCTGTGGAGTGAGCTCCACGGCTGCTTTGTGCATAATTCATGTGTCGCTGAATCAAGTTGCAGTTGGTGCAGGTGACAGGTCTATCGGGGGGGCTCTGCCCATGTCCACTGTACATAGTGATGTTTTGATTAATTTGCGACCTTGAGTGCAAAAGCCACAGCTGAGTGTACGACACTAAATGAAGCTGTCGGTAGCGGCTGCTGATGAGGACGAGCTCTGACACTTCATGAATACATTAGCTTGTTTTCTGCGTGAACAGGTTTGTGAACGAGTCCGACCCGGACGATCTCCTGCTGCTGCCTTCACTTCTGAAAACAGATCATGTTTTCACTGGTCGTGGTGCACAGCTGCAGATTCATCCATGTTGTGCTGGTGTTATTTCAGACTGGAGGAGGTGGAATGTGAAATTGACTCAGAACAAACTGTAGTGACCATGTTCATGTGTTAGAGTTCTGCTTAGTGGCTCAACACACACACACACACACACACACACACACACACACACACACACACACACACACACACACTGTTCTTGTTAGAATGACTTGATTGTCTTTATGAGATCTGTTGACAGGATGAAAAATACACAACCCCACCAGACGATCCTTGTTCCATCTCTCTCTCTCTCTCTCTCGTTCACTCTGGTGCAGCTCATTGAATCTCCTGCAGACTTCGTCTCCTCCGCCCAGACGGAGCAGGAAGCTTCTCCCGTCAGACTGTTATGATAATGCTAATCGACGGATATGAAAACAACACATTCACGTCCAGTATTTAGGTAACAACAACGACAGCGTCTATGCTAATGAAGCGAGCACGGTTTGAATGTTAAATTGTGCGTGTAATGGTGGATGTTTTCTCTTCTGGTTGGAGAGTTTTCTCTCAGGAGACGCTGCGTTGTTCTAATTTAATTTCTCCTGTTTACTTCACGACGCTCACACACTCGTTCTCTTCTCATTGCTTAACACTGCGATGACTTCCTTTATTTCTCCGTCGTGCACACACAGTAACTTCAAATGGAGCTGAGACTGAATATAGACTTAATGCTGTCGGTACAGTACATCAGGAAAGAAATGTGCTGAATCGGCCGATTCCTCCAACATTTTTCAGGTTTTAAAATGTGTTTGTTCTTTTTTTAAACTGCAAAGCCATTTTTATGTAAATGAGATGCTAATGTTTATCTGGGTTTGAGGATAACAGCGTCTGCTTTTAGACGACAGCATTGATTCACATGCAGAGCAGCAGGAGGCACGAGAGCGTCTCAAAGTCTCAAAGTAAAAGGTTTCACTCTGAAGGTCGTTTCTTCTGTATCTGTGCATTAATATAGATTAAAAACTATTTTACTCCGCCTGTTTAAGTTTTATTTGAGGTCAATATCTGTGTCTGAAAACCTAATGACATTAAATATGTCCAATTGCAGCTCTGTTGCTAGGCGACAGTGGTATGGGAAGGACAATCACAGAAAGACAACCCGGTTAATAACTGTGTCTCAATGAGAGTTTGCTGTTCCACCTCCTGCTGTGACAGTATCACATGGACGCCAGAGTCTGATCCTCTCTCTCTCCTCTCTCTCTCTCTCGCTCTCTCTCCTCTCTCTCTCTCTCGCTCTCTCTCTCTCTCTCTCTCGCTCTCTCTCTCTCTCTCTCTCGCTCTCTCTCTCTCCTGGACGAGCAGCAGGATCCCTGAGCTCTGCTCGACCTCCTGAGTCCCACAGAGCTGAACCTGAGGACCCCGTGGTCACCTCACAGGTCAGAGAGGAAGCCTCTTGCTGAAGAAGAGCTTCTCTCTGCTCCTTCCGGCTTCAGCAGAATCAGTTTTCCCTCCTCGCACTCTGTGAACGCTGCTCTGAGAGGTTTCAGTTCAGAGAAGCAAAGAACCTCCTGCAGTGGATCAAAGTATTTAGTGATGCATTATACGAGCAGCTCTGGGAAACAGGACTGCTAGCCGGGCCACTTCTTTAAATGCTGAGTATTGACATTCTGTGAGTGGAATGAAACACGAATGTGAAATATTTCTGGTTTCTCAGACTGAAGGTCGGAGCTGTTGGGCTCTGACGTCTCATAAAGCCGTCTCACTCCTCCATGTTTTATTCAGCGATCACTAATACACACAGCTGACGTCAGGTGAACTGACCCGTTCTCAGGATTTCATTTTAAATCACTGTTCCACCTCTGGGATGATGAAGCTCAGGATTTCTTCATCTGTGTTTGTTCGTCAGCAACGAAAACACTGAACCTATAAGACCGATGCTAGTGAGTGAAGCATTTCTGATCGGCTGATATTTAATAAACGGTTTTGATTCCCCAAGAATTTATGAGAGATAACTGGAATCAAGATATATATTTTAGTTTACGGATAAATCCTTCAAGTTATAAAATATATTTCCCTTATTTTTACTGTCTTGTAGTACGTAAAGTTTTACCGTTACGTACCAACAACTAACAACTAACGCACGCTAACGTGATCGTTACGTTCTGCGTTTGTACGAAAACTGACTACACGTTCTAAAAATGAATGTGATGTTACATCTACAGTTATGCGGCTTTTTACGAAACTAAAAATGTTATTGATTTGCGGAGTAAACTTTTTCCGGCTTGCAGTAGCAGCCTCTTTGCCAGTAGGGGGCGCTGCAGCCTCCTCAGTACCCGTACTTCCACAGAACAGTCAGCAGGAATCCTCCGTGACCAGTGACTGAGCACGACTGGAATAAATAAACCCGACCTGAGGTTTCTATCGATTGAAGTTCTCTGAGAAGCTTCTGAACATTTCGCCCGTGAAGAAGATGAATCAGCACCTGAATGTTCCTCCGACTGAACTCTGTCTGTGCTGCAGACTCTGAGGTTTGTCTGTAATTAACACTGGTGCTGGCGGCTGTGATGTGTCTGACCTTTCCCTCGGTGCCCCCCCCCTGCGGCCGGCCGCTGCTCGGCCATCACATTCTCTCTAATGCTGATTAGCTGCAGACTTTCTTCCTTCAGACTCTGAGTCCAGACACCGACCTGCTGGACCGAGTGCCTTTGAGCAACATCAAGCTCCTCCCAGCTCTGACCCCTCGGCTCCCTGAGGGCAACACAGAGCCGGGTTTCTCCTTTAGACATCAGAACAGAAACATGAAGTGAGCTCATGTGCTTTTAACCTCTCAAGGACATCTCCACTTCAATCCTATCGGTGTCTGAAGAGTTTTCAAAGCTGATCCATGTAAGAATCTGTTTGATCTGAATCACACTGAAGAGTCTGCAGCAGCCGAGACTCTGGATCCTCCATTTGTCCAAATTACTTTCTGTTGTCAGGCAGGAAAAGGAAATGAAGGGAAATGAGGAAAATATTGAAATCCAGATTTTCTTCAAGGGCCTGAAATGTTGTTTCATTCAACCACTTGAATTCTTTCCAAACATCACGTGAAGTCAGTTAATGTCGTGCTGCACTGGCTCTGGGAAACAAATCCTCTAATAATCCCGTGATCACAGGAGATATCTTTCCACAATGTATTTGGAGATATTAGTACTTTATATTTTTCTGTTGGATTGAACAGAACAAAACACTAAACGTGACAGTTGTTGGTCAGATTGTAGAAAACAAAGAGGAAATGGAAGCTGGATGTAGAATTTAATGATGAGGTCAAACGTTTGAATGTTCACGTGACTTTCCTCCGAACACGTAAACGCAGCTCAGATCCTTAACGATCATGTTTTAATAAACTGGATAATTAGCTCGTCTGGATCCAATCTGGATTCATTCTTACAAGTAGCACATACTGTGTGTTTGTTTGTGTGAGTGTGTGCGTGCGTGTGTGTGTTTGTGTGTGTGTGTATCTTTGTAAAGATTTATCTGCTGTTTCAGA